>NC_142531.1:21801614-21919114 GCF_964205215.1 Stylophora pistillata | reverse complement strand
CACAAAATGAACCACTCTCGTACCTGCTTGAGCGGATGTTTTAATTTCAAAAATCCATACAATTCCAATGGATGTAGTGGTGATAAAAAAGAGTCTGAAGAGAGGCTGTAGGTGCGGAGTCGGACGAAAGAGCAAAGGGGCCGGTGAACCAAATGCAAGTCGCAAGTCGTGTTGAGACGGTCTCCGCAAGTTGAAGTGTCCGTGTGTAGCGGGTAGCGTAGGATGCACCGAGGTTTGCGGATGCTTCGATTGTAGGAACATCGTTCAAGCTCGAGCTGACCCAAGAAAAACCCCTAAACGAAAGAAGCGAAAGAGGGTGACCGTCTCTCCATATAAAAGGAAAAAGGGGTCCAAGCTCATGAAAGGTCAAATTGCGGAGGAGAATTGTGGACCCTGCCAGAGAGAAACATTGAAACCCTTTGTCTGATGGTTTGCCGGGACGTGTTGCAAAGTCAGGGACTTTCCCTAAATTCTAAAACTGCATGATTTTTATGAGTCTCCTGCTGTTACGGACATGTCTCTAAACATAGCTACGAAGTTTACAGCCCAAATAGCGGCTAAAATAACGCACCTAAGAGGAATTGATCCACACTCTATCAATCTACAGAGAAATTATTAAGAAGATAAAGCTTTGGGTCAATATTGAGTGATTACATAGATTTTGTTGGACTATTTTTGTTCTTTTGTAACTTGCTATTAGAACCAAAGGTACGCGCTGCGCATTTCATCTTTATGTTGTAAAAGATATAACTAATCGTATGCGAACTCGTTCATGTTGGATTGCTTCAGAACAACAACAACTTGTTGCATGTCAGTGAATTGACCACAATAGTTTTCTGAGTTAATCGTATATCAATGATAGTTCTGCATTCCCTCATTGACGGCATTCTCTCTTTTACTTGTTGTAAAAGTGTGTTATCAAAGAAATAAACACGCGAAAAAAGGCAATTTGCGCGTAAAAGAAAGATGTAATGACTCGAAAGAACAAGTTACCTGCTACAGGAAGACTTAAGAAGAGAGTCTGCATTTGCTTTAATTACTGTCGTTTGAACTGACAAGTAAGTAGTGGATAACCTTTTTTCGTCTGGCTCTGCAGGTTTTCTATGATCGCTTGAGCACTTAATTGGTATTTACAGCCTATTCCAGAATAAGAATTCAATACTTTTTGTTTTAAGGAAAATCCATTTTACGGCATTTTAATACTTATTTAATAACAATCTGATCCTTGAATAAGGTCTAACAATATAATATTTTTATAGTAACGCCATTTCAATTCAACGCCCACAGAAATTAAGGTGTTAACCTCTTTAGTTTATTCTTACTCTAGAACACACAACTGCGCACAGGGTCCAGGATCCTGGCCGGACCAACACTCAGGGTCTTAAAATAACTGAGGAGAATGTGCTACCTCTCTATAATATCAAGAAATGGATAGATATTCTATTCTTCTCGGATAAGGACGAATAAATGGAGGTCCCGTCTCCTGCAGGGTTAGGGGTAGGAGACGTTACTTTCCCACGCACGAGATCATTGAGTGATGGATGTCCTCCCCTGGGGTGGGATGGGTGGGAAAATAGCAGGTCCACATCAGCTATATAGCTGCCATAAAAATTCAACCTGCTCAAAGAAATAAAAGGATGATGATGATGATGATGATGATGATGGAAAAGGTTCACTCGTCTCACCTGGGTATTGAAGGATGTAGCCGCCGTGCAAGAGAAGTTTTCTATTGGCAACGGATGAATGCTGAATTGAAAGATCTCACCCTCAATTGTGATGTCTGTAGTTCCTACAACCCAGACAAGCCTCGAGAACCACTGATGCCACACGAAATTCCATCAATGCCCTGACAGAAAGTTGGAACAGACCTGCTGCGCTGGACTGTTGTGCGGAGGTCGAGGGTTCGAGCCCCGGCTGGACCATCACTCAGGATCTTAAATAATTGAGAAGAATTTGCTGCCTTTCTATAACATCAAGAAATGGTTAGATATTCTAGTCTTCTCGGATAGGGACGACTAAATGGAGGCCCCGTCTCCTGCAGGGTTGGGGTAGGAGACGTTAATTTCCCACAAACGAGATTACTGTGTGATGGATGTCCTCCCCTGGGGTGGGATGGGTGGGTTTATTGGGCCCGTATTAATCGGCGCAAGCTGTTGCGGTGTCCCTGCCGGTTGGCGAAGCTAAATAAAATAAAATAAAAAAGAAAAATAAATACAATAAGCAGGAGTAGTGTAACTTGTTTATCATATATCAAGGTAAATTAATAAATGCGTGTAACTCAGCAGTTTTATATTTTTCCTTATGACGCAAGCTTTATGAGTCATGTTTGCGAAAATCGAGGACTGAAGAAGCCAATTTGAACATTGAAGTTACAAAATACTCAATATCTGTCTCCAGGAGAAGAACTTTTTAGGTATTTAAAACTGACCTCCTTTGAAAAACTCAAAAGTACAATAATGAAAACTTTTCGCATTTAATATAAGTCCGATCAGTCACTGAGAAACATTTCGCATTTATTTTAAGTCCGATTAATCACTGTCTGATTCAAGAATATGGTTTTTGCCTTTTTTAAAATTGTTCATTATCTTTTATTTTTCATAAACATGACAACAATGTTACAATTTTTTTTTCAAACGATACTACTTACAATACTACTTACATAGGAATTACCACTACTGAAACTTAGTCCCACGTAAATGAGAAATTATAACTTTGGTTATTGTAACACCTTTTGCTGATCATTTAGGCGAAAAAGGTATTCATTTTCGCGAAGTGCCAAGCATTCGTTTGGTGCTTGATAAGATGTTATGCGTCGTCCCCATTCCGTTCTAATCCTGCCAAATCGTGGAAGGTGTCCATTTCTGGTGCTGTAACCATGTGAATTTAGTGCTGACTTAAAGTTATCAAAGTGTTCACGAATGTTTCCTTTTACTGCGTTCTGAACAAGTACACAACGATGCACAAGACGACGAAATTCCAAAGACAACCGCATTAATTCTTTCATTGCCTCTTTAGAGGAGGCTTTCTTGCCATAGACCTTTTTAGCAAACCTATTTTGGAATACCTGTAGCTGTTCCATTTCTGATTTTAACCCTGGTTGATCGCCCCGTATTATATCCGCATAGTGTAAATGGGGTAGCACCAAACTGTTGTAGTACGCAAGGCGAGTCTTTTCGTCAAGCATGTGGCAAATGCGACTGAAAACACAGATACGATGACCTAACTTCTTGATCAAATTTCGAATATGAGGCCTCCGATTCCATTTTTTGTCAATTGTCAATCCAAGGTATTTAAAAGATTTTACACGATCAATGATCACATCATCATCAGATTTAAATTGAAAGTCCTCAAAAGGATGTCAGGACAGTTTTACTTCCAGTCAGCATCAGTTTCCTTTTCTTAACATTCAAGGTCAGCTTGTTGTCATGGTACCAGCTACAAATTTGCGTAAAATCAAGACCCAAGGACTCTTTTAGTTTAGCTGCAGTTGATCCCGCACAGAGTAATACAGCATCATCTGCGCATACAGCCCCGCATATGTGTGTGTGTAGAATATTAAAGGTAATAGTAGGACACTGCGTATAGCTGTGTATAGCCCTGTTTAGGTGTTTATAGCCCTGTGTGTTGTATGTAACGTTAGGATATTATATGCAAACTAGAGGACATAATATGTATTGGGGACATAACAATCCCCCATACATGACGTACCTACGGAAATGATACCTTACACGACATCGTTTTGTTTCTTTTAATCCGCGAGAGATATATGTTTAATTGGACACTTGATCTCTAATAATTATTGATTGACGACAGTTTTCAAGGTATGATCTAAACCAGTTCAGCATCTTGTGATCAGTCTCCCGTCTCAGACGATTTTCCGTCTATGAATTCGGCTAGTGTGAGTCAAAGAAGGGCAACCTTGAAAGGAAAGAACATAAAGAAGAAACGTTGACAAAAAAGACCACGTCATTACACCGAACATAGTTAATCCTCTATTGACTATCCACCGAATCGAAAGATGGCGTCCAATTTTAATTACCATTGTTCTGGGCTTACTAGCCTCTCACACAAGTGATAATCCATTTGTGTTTCCACGTGAAGACGAGGCTAGTGTGTCCAAAACAATGGCGATTAAAATTGGACGCCTTATCAGTTTCGATTCGGCGTATATTTTCTTGGAAAATTTTAGAGGAAAATCCGATAGGTAAGCTCAAACGTCGAACTTCACTTGGGAAAAACTAAGTTTGACGTTTGAATTAGTTGGTTTCGTCCAATTGAAGTTGGGTCGACCAACACCGCTCTGTCCGTTTGCTTCGGAAGGATTTATCGTGTGCAGATGGACCGTGGGACAAAACCTCGATCTTTTTCAGGAAACGTACTTGATGAGTAAATTAATAATTGCTTTATGTAAAATCCCTTTGACTAAAATATTTGTTTTTGCTGCTTTGAATTTGGTCGACGAATTATGTTCGACATTTGACCCAACGTACGGTCGAACTTCACCTTAATTGCGATCTAGTTCGTCTCAAGTGAAGTTCAACATTTGAACTTGACCTAACAGCAGATATTCCATATTTCTGTTACCACATAGACCACTGATTTTAACATCAAGGTTATAACATGTGATTGCATGCGTTTTTAGTGGCCAAAACTTGGCGACTTGTTTCTTCTGTAAGTCTGTTTCGCTTTTTGCTTGTTTTTGGTTAACTTACCAATACCCTTTGGCATTTCTCTGAAATACACCTATTTGCAATAACGATGTCATGGAAAAAAGCAACAACAAATAAAAGGGAAATGGTCAGATAGGGATTGGAAAAAAAACCAACCCTCGGCTATATGCCCAGCAGTCGAACAATTTTCACAGAACTTCCCCTTATTTTCTGACAATTTTTTTGAGTATCAGATGTTGTTTAGAATAAAAATGTACTAATATGCCGTATGCTTGTGCTATATGCCAATTAATATGAATTTGGGTTTTTCCTATTTCATCTTTCAGCGTTTTTCTCAGTATGACAACGTTACTGCTATTAGGTGAATATGGAGAGGCATAATTCCAAGGTTTCTATATATTTAAACGAACTTTCCGCCTCGTGAAACGACTCAAAATATCACGACATAAAGCCCAGTCAGGTGACTGATCCGTAATTTTCTCCTTTGGGCTATGTATGCAACCTCGTTCCCAGGGCGCTTTGTCTTCAAAGAGGGGATGGCCACGTCACAGCCTACATTATTACACCCGGAGTCTTTCAGGTGTTGGATGCGCATGTGACCGGCCGATTCCAGGCCTTTTCCCGCCCGTCCCCTTTTTGAAGGGAAAAGCGCTTCGGGGACCGTATTCAATAGCTCTCCCTCTCCTTAAGCCACTATCAATGGGTGAGGGTTAGGGTTAGAGTTAGATGGATTCAACTGCCTTTAAAATGTTCATCCTTGAAAACTGGCCATCAGATTAATTTAAAGACCATACTTCAGACATCTTAAACACGTGTTTTGAAACTTTGAGGATTTTCCTTTAGAAATGGTAAAAAAAAATGTTTTCTGTTGAATTTAAGGTGTCGAAAATGGTGAAAAAGGTGTCTCCGTTAATGTCACAAAATAGTATTGACAAGAGATTCAATTTTGCATGAAACTAAGATCTATGCTCACTTTCTAGCTTACACATTATTCAAAACTATATCAAAGCCTGTCACATTTCACGTTTCCTAAATAAATAAATTGGTAAATTTAGGAGCTTTTCAGCCACAATGTAAACTAAATAAGTGCTTAAAAATCCCCACTGGCAGGAGGCAGACCAGCGGGCTATTTACAGAGCGCAGCCGAGGAGTTGAACTAGGGGCAACCGAGAACAAATCCACTAAGTGAGAGGGGGGGGGGGGTTGAGGTTTTGAACCCGGGACAACGGATTACAAGTCCTAACCACTCGGCCACGCCGCTCTTCTTGAATGAACATTAAATAGAGTGATCTTCATTCACCAATTGTATCACGAGTCAGCCACGTGGACTGCACGGGTTGATCGGTGCAGCAGCTATTCAGCCACGCCATTGCAGAGTCGACATACTGCAACCGGCCCTCGCGGTAATTCCGATACAAAAACGCGCCGAAAAGAACGACCGCGACCGAAATTGGCGCGAAAATTCCCAGCGCACCCTTCGTGTTCACACAAATGCACACGCTGAAAACCACCTCAGCCAGCAAAAGAAACAGTAAGAAAACCCGATAAGAGGACGGAATATCGCGCAATCTAGCAAGAGATTCGAAATTCGGTCCCACAAATGTGCAAACGGAGGCCATTTCCTCCACTGATCCTCGGTCGACTTCTTCCACTGAGCTTTCCTCGTCAGCCGTTAGGGGAACTTGTTCGCAGTCATTCACTTCCAGTGCATCCTCGTCCGGACTCCTGTGGTTGCTGTATGTTTTCGGTTGAAGCTTAAGGTACCATATAACCTTTTATACCCAAAAAAAAAACATGATTGACGTCATTTCTACTTTTAGCTCAACAAGAGACTGTCTCGTGATGAGGATAACGGTGAAATGTCTGCCCATGTGCACCCGTTGAAATGACTAGGTTGTGTGCTTCCACAAACAAGTTGTTTCACACGAATTACCAACAACTACTAGTCAAGCCAGTAAGTTACGGTGTTTTGAAAGCGTAGAAATTTTATAGTAAAGCTCCAAACAAAATGGAAATCAGCAACGTACCCTTACTTGAATAAGCTTTGTGTTCACAAAATTTTGAGTTTCCGTTTTCGCTACTTTTGCTTTGTTTTGTTGTTTCTTTTTGTTTTTGTTTTCATATGGCTTGTAGCCATTTCTTTTTTTATCAAATGTTCTTTTTTTTCCTAAATTTATTCACTTATTTTTAAAACTCTTCATAATATATGCATTTTCATTCCACATAATTACCTGTATTCCATTGATAAAAGCCGTGGTACTTGAAAAATAAATCATGACAACATTTTGTAGTGGTAAAAGCAGAAGATAAGTTGCCAAGAAATCAGTGGTTTTACCAACAAGTGCAAGTACAACCGAGACTGGGGACTGACCATCCGTTGTGCGAAGACGCATATTCAAGATAATCTAGAATTAAACAATAAATTTCATTTTAAACAACGTGAAATTGTCATGTAGGTATGGTCTCTTAACCTCTATCTCACCCTACCCCCCTACACACCCCCTCCTTAACCCCCCCTACACCCCTCCTTAACTTGCCCTCCACTCCTAGGGTTTGATTGACATGTACAACACATCTGCAGTGGTGGATCTAGGGGAGGGGCACGGGGGGCCTGCCAGCCCTCTTATTTTGGGTAAAAAAATAAATGCAGATGGAAGAGCTGGCAGGTGAACACACAAAAAAATTAGGCCCTCCTTAGGTGAAGGTCTGCATCCACCACTGATCTGTGATGGGAAGTGTATCCTGTGAGTGAGAGTGAAAATCCATGAAAAAACAATGTGTGTATTCACTACTTTTCAGGGTTGATTTCTGCTATTTCTTGCATCTCCTCTTCAATCCTCCCTGAGATTTTCCAAGATGAAACTAAGGTGTAAATAGAATAAATTTAGGGCTCTGTTTGGGGTGGAACAGAATGAAAAGGGAGAAGTGAGTACAAAATGTGTAATGAGGTGTAATGAAGCCAGTTGCCAATGTTTAAATGCACCCACAGTAAGGCTAAGTTACAGATGGGCCTGGGTGCCACAGCTAACAAATTTGTGTCTTAGATGGACAACTGGTATTGCTGTTTCTATGCTGAGCTCCAGAACCCTCAGATACCTAATGAATTTTCTGAAAAGGTCAACAAATTTAATGTGAAAATGAATATCTTACATCAACATTCTCTATCATGGTATAGTAGCCTGTAACTCAAACCCTCAACTCTTAAGATCAAGTTGTTACTCTTTCTTAACTGCTACACATTTCCTGGCAAATTAGTTACAAGAATTTGGTGTTGAATCAAGATTGCCACTTCTACCAGAAAAGTTTGAGTATTAATATTAATATTAGCTGTTTGCCAGACAATGTATGGATATTATAAGGAGACGTTATACATTAATCACTTCTGGAGGTTTAAGCACTAATATATTTTAATTTTGATTACATTGGTTAAGGCATTCATTTTGAATGTAAAATTTTTATTAGCTGGTTTAATTACAGAGGCAGAATTTCTATATGATTGCTCTGACAACAATCTCAGTAGGAATAACCTTGTAAGTTGTTGAAAAATTATAGTAATTAATTCACTTTCAGCTAAAAGCCACCCTATGCCTTATGATGGATAAATTATGAGAAAATAATTTTTGCATGAGGTGTAGGGTGAGCTGAAAGATGACTGGCAGTACCCCCGAAGGGCAGCAAGGTGGGAAAATTTGCAGACACTGCTGTGTCAGTAGACTGACAAGAAGACACAAATTTTGCATGCAATAAAAGGTTTTGAGAATTTCCCTGTGGGGACTTAAATTTACAGCCAATAGAATTTCTACCACAAGAGCACAGAGTTATCTGATTTACACGTGGGGTAATAGATGGCATGGTAAAATGCCTGTCATGCCCATGGATTTTCAGGAAGTGGTTATATAGATAAAAACACAGTAGTATTCTATAGCGTATATTGTAAAATTTCTCAATGCTTATTAACTTTAAGACTTCGCTTAAAAAATTCCCCATTAACAGAAAACTAAATTAAATTTGCCCATCCATAATTAGCAAATCTATCTTCTACATCATGTGAGGAACCCAGGTTTGATAAGCTTCTAGCTTCAGGTGGGCTTCCTTATCACACTTTTTGAAAAGGATCCTAAATTGTAATTTTATATGGATTAAGTATAAATTGCTGTACAATGATATTATTAACAGTTATTATTTCAGATTGTTGTCAACAACTGCAATTTATTGAATATTAGGTGTGTGTGTAAGTGGAATTAAATATATAAAATAAATGAATAAACTTTGAAAGGATTATTTTGCAAAACTGTAACTACTGAATTTGTGTTCCAGTTGAATGCGAGAAATAGGCATTTTTTTTCTTTTGATTTATCTTTTCCCTTGAACTCCCAAGATCAGTTAGTTAATTCTCCCCTATAGCTGCTTAGCTACTATTTAACAATTATTCGCCGAAGGCAAGGTGAATATCGTCGAATAATCCCCGAGACAAAGTCAAGGGGATTATTCGACAATATTCACCGAAGCTAAGGCGAATAATTGTTTTAGTATAATTTCAGAGCTGAACAAAAGAGAAATTTCTAAAATCATAACATTTTAGTAACATTTATTAACATTTTATTTTAACATTTTATATAAACCGTGTGGAGCGGTTTATATAGCATCATATAAGGAACCGCTCAACCAATCAGCTCTGAAATTATACTAAATACTCATCTCCTTGAAACTTTGTAACAAGAAGTTGGTTTAAGTTTAAGTTTGAGTATTCTATTACCTTTTTGCAGGATAAATGATGGATATATATTAAGGGGAGAGGTTACATGTTAAGAACTTCCGAGAATTACAGGCTGGGTTAAATTGCTCACAAGATAACCACAATCAGACAAACACTTTAATTTCAATAGTTTTTGTTTCCTAATCTTATTTGTAAAGAAGTGTAATCCATTGGTTTTCTTAGTGGAAATCATAGCCACCATCTTTGATTTTAGTGGCAGTGGAAGGCTGGGGAGAAAGAGAAGTTTGTGCCAAGAAGGGGATGGGGGGAATGAGTGAGTGATGATCAAAATGGAGGAGAGGGGTAGAGGTGGGGTAATGCATGTACTTGCCTTTCCCATGCCCCTCCCCCCAACCAGTCACTCTGACTCCAAATCAAACATGGCTGGTTAGATGAATTCGCTCCGACGAAGGGCTAACGCTTTTGTAATGCTTTTTGTAACGCTTTTGTAACACCGTAACGATTTTGTAATCGTTACGGTGGCCAATTTACCATTTAAACTTTGTTGATATATCCAAATTATTTCGTTACTCCCACCGACGCAGCCCCAAACAGTTTCTTTCGAAACTATCAGCCTTTATTCATGGTTAGATGAATGATCGCGAATATGAAACATAAAGCCCTGAGAAAATGCCTGCACGCAATCTGTCTAATTATACTCCACTATAGAAAATCAAAACAAAGTCAAATACTAAAAGTTTAGATATATCAACAAAGTTGAAGTGGTAAATTGGCTACCGTAACGATTACAAAAGCTGACGTTTCGAGCGTTAGCCCTTCGTAGGAGTTTAGTCTGCAAGAGGCTGGTAAGTGCCTCACAGGTCAATAAATTGCCATCCATGGCTAGCTTTAAATCCTCCAGAAAGGATGAATGTGGTTGTGATTTATGCAACAAGCCTTGTCCTTGTTTTGGAAAGATTATATCTCCTTTGAAATAAATGAGGGACTCAAAGAGATCAGTTTGGAATAGGGACATTGCTATTTTTCTTTCTAGAAGGACTGCTCCCTTGACATAAGAACCTTTCGAGAAAAGTTGACGAGTTTAGGACATTAAGCCTAAATTTTTCATAATGGACGAAGTAAGTTTTAGATCACCTTCGAATTTGTTCGCGTGTGGGTTACATCAGTATTGTCTTAGCTTTAAAACTATTAATTAAATTTACTGAGCTGCCTACCTGCGGAAATAACTCAATAGACCACAGAACGATTGCCAACCACTGCACATTTTCCGCGGCATCGGCAACAAAGAGTTCTAACATGATCACTGCGATCCAGATTAGAACACAGACAACCAAGTAGGATAGTTTCATCCTCAGAGCGTGCTTGGAATAGAGCCAAAACTGTACTAATATGGCAAACTCTAAAATGGGCATATATACCGCTAATACTCTGATATACACGGGCAACGAGACAGAAAAAGCGAAGAACCCGTTTACCAGCGAGGCTGTGAAGTTCGCAGTGGCCCAAAGAATACTAAGTCCCTCGACACATCGACGCTTCCTATTCTTCCATATTTGTGGCACCAAAACAACGAGCCAGATTATGCAGCTGATGTAGCCGCAAACGTTTGCAAACGCGCACACGGCTTTGGGCCATGTTTCACGACAATTATCGTATAGCAGGTCGATTTTCATAATGTTATCCTCGACTCATTTGAGAGGAACGGAGATTTGATGTCTTCCTACAACAGGTGGAAGCAGGAAGTGCGAAGTTCAGAGAGGTCTGGTAGCTAACCCTGCCACTTCCAGGAAACACATGACAACGCGGCCAAAATGAAATCCCAGGTTCACTAGACCCACTGCCACACTGAGCGGTTGTGATTGTGCGCACTCAATCACACTGAGCAGTTGAATCAGCGGTCACGCTGGCGGTGATGCCTTACACGACATCACTTTGCTTCTTTTAATCCGCGCGAGATATCATATGTTTAAAAGATGCGGATTAAAAAAGTTTGAATGCTAACGCCAAAACATTTATTATCTTTGTTCTTTGTCATATCTGTTAATTCCTTATTTTGCCTTTCAACTTCAATGTCTATGAGGTCACTGCCTATACTGATGAGTATTCACGAGTTTGTTTAATTCGGTTTTGTTCTGTTTTGCTGCCTCCTCTTTTTCCTGTTTCTTTCTTGAATTCAAAGTTTGATTTTCCCATTTACCATTCAATCTTTATGTCATCCATTTATTTACTTACCCTCTTACTCAATCATTCATTCTTTCTTCTATCAATTCATTCATTCATTCATTCATTCATTCATTCATTCATTCATTCATTCATTCATTCATTCATTCATTCATCTATTGAATTAGTCAATCATTCAGTGAGTCCTTCAGTCAGTCAGTTGAGATTTTAGGACTGCGGTCTCTCAATTAAATAATTTATTTAATGACACGACCCGTCCATTTAAGACAGTAAAAACCCGCTTAAAAGTAACCAATGGATCAAGAATATTCAGGCTGAAATGAGGGTCTTGATGGGGTTAACCGATAGGCGTAAAATGGCCAAAAATTTAGTCGGTAGCCGTAAAAATTAAGAAATTTTTAACCGTTAGCCGTAAATGGGGTCAAAAGAGGTAACCGTAAAAAAAATTGTTCCCTAAATTTCTTAATTTTAAGGAAGGTGCTAAAGTTACTTATGACCTGTTTCATTTCTTATTTTGCTGACTTTGACTCGGTACATGTCGTACATGTGGTTCATACGTTTATAGGCCAAGCTCGTTTCAAGGCCCCCCGGTAGTCTCCCTTGACCTCACTTGGCCTGCGTTTTGTAGGACAAGTTGACAGCTTTTTGTTTTAAGATCTCCAATTTCTTTACCCAGTGTGCATGTGAGTTGAACGATGTCGGTATTGAAAGCTCTTGTTAGTTAAAATCGAACGGGTGAGGAAAGGCCAAGCGAAAGATTCAAGGCAAGACTCAAAGTCCAAGAAGAGCATCGGACACTTTCAGCGTTCAAGAAAAACGTTATTGTCTTTCTTGGTCTTAACGAGCAAGCCAGGAAGTTCGGTCTTGGGGAATTTGACCTTAAACTTTACCGCCTCGCCAAAATCAGCGGCAAGATAGAAAATTATTCTTTATCGACCCAGCAGCAGCTAGATCTGGAACTACCCCTGTTGCTTGACTCAGATAGTGAAAGCGAGCTGAACAGTAAGTACTCTTAAAGTTATGAATTTTGTACGTGACTACTCGGATGCCGCGTGGCAAGAAATTTAATTTTGCGGGTCTTTTATCTTACGGATTGCAGAAACTAAATTAGCTCCCCACATGTTTGGGGAGCTAATTGTTTCGATAGCGAAAGACTGGTTTTCTTACTGAGGATTAATATTTGTTATTTTCACGAGATCGCGAGCTTGAAATACCTGAGTAAAGCAACTAGCAGAGATGTCACTGTCTGCAAAACGCTTACTGTTGATCACTAAGGCATGGGTCGCACTTGGCAAAGTTTGGTGTGAACGTGGTCACTTTGGTGTAAAAATCTGTCATCGGGGCACATTGCCTAATGCGACCCTAACTTTTCCAGTTCGCAAAAACTTTGAAAACCGGCCAAAACATCAAATCAAAGACGTCGTAGTGCTTGGGTGGGGCAGGTAGATTGTGTATGGCCTTGTATTGAATCCTTTTTCGTAGTTCACAATTTTATGCGTAAAATAAGATTAGAAGTGGTATGATTTATCAAATACTAAATTTTTTCAAAAGAATAACTCATTTAAGCCTGAGATGACCATAACACCTTTGTTTTGCTTTAAAGATTAAAAACACACAGGTTTATTAATATTTAACCTTTTGGTACCAAAGAAATTAATTTTTAACTTTTTTGTTAACCGTAACTGTAAAAAATTAACCGATAGCCGTAAAAGAGCCAAAATTTTAGCCGATAACTGTAAAAGCCAGCACCCCACTGAGACCCTCTGAAATCTGGTCCAAAAAGTAAACTATACGTAATATAAAATTATTATATATAAAATTGTTCGCCAGCTAGATCAACATAAGTGCTGGACAACTGATAAATTCAGTTGAGTTTAGTTCCACTCATTAATCAATTAATTAAAATGTTGTGCTTGTCCATTTATTTCTATGCAGTATTCAATTTTTAGAAACAATTTTAAGAACACCCTAAGAACATTTTCAAACTGATTTTGAAGAAAACACCCGATATATAAGAACAAAAACAGCCTGAACCCACCAAAACACGTGTATTTTTATAGGGATTTTTTCTGTATTCGTTGTCAAAAAAGCAAGGAAAAGAAACAAATGAAGTCATAACCACACTTGATTACAATAACTTTATTTTATCCCTTTATCCTCAATACATCCATTCTTAGCCAGTTAAAAATATTCACTCTCGTCTTTGTGATCATGAAGTAGGTCGAGGTAAAGAAAACCTAGCTTAAACAGTAAACGTAAGGCTGAGGTATATCTACTTTTTCATTTTAAATGTATTTTTTTTCCTATTTCTCGTATCTTTTGATTATTTGTATTAATTTCCAATGAAGTTCCAACTCTTAATCTTGTGATTGCTCGTTCCCAGTCAGTGTGGATCACTGGAGTAAAAAAAAGGCAACCTTGAAAGGAAAAAACATAAAGAAGAAACGTTGAGGCAAATTAAAGAATACACCGAATCGAAATATGGCGTCCATTTTCAATTGCCATTGTTCTGGACTTACAAGCCTTTCACACAACTGATAATCCTTTTGTGTTTCCACGTGAAGACGAAGCTAGTATGTCCAAAACAATGGCAATTAAATTCGGACGTCACATTTTGATTCGGTGTATATTTTGTTGGACAATTTTTATAGGAAAAACCATTAGGCCCAGTTCAAACGTGGAATTTCACTTAGGACTGAACTAAACTGAGTAAATTAAATTTGTTAAGTTGGACGTTTCAATCATTTGACTTCGTGCGATTGAATTCGGATCGACCAACGCCGCTCTGTCCGTTTGCTTCGGAAGGATTTATCGTGTGCAGATCGACCGTGGGACAAAACCTCGATCTTTTTCATGAAACGAACTTGACGAGTAAGTTACAAATTGCTTTATGTGAAGTCCCTTTGACCGAAAGATTTGTTTTCGCTGCTTTCAACCTGGTCGACGAATTATGTTCGACGTTTGACCCGGCGTACGGTCGAACTTCACCTTAATTGCAATCTAGTTCGTCTCATGTGAAGTTCAACTTTTGAACTTGACCTAACAGCAGATATTCCATATTTTTGTTACTACAAAAACCACTGATTTTATCATCAAGGTTATAACATGTTATTGCATGCGTTTTTAGGGGCCGGAACTTGGTGAATTGTTTCTCCAGCAAGTCAGTTTGGTTTTTTGTTTGATTTTGGTTAGTTTATCGATATCCCTTTGACATTTCTCTGGTGTACACCTATTTGCATTAAAAGAAAAAAAAAAAAAAAAAAAGAAATGGTCATATAAGAATTGATTAGCAAAAAAACTAACCCTCGGTTATATGCCCAGCAGTTAAACAATTTTCACAGAATTTCCCCTTATTTTCTATCAATTTTTCTGAGAGTATCAGAGATCCATAATTTTCTCCTTTGGGCTATGAATGCAATCTCGTTCCCCGGGCGCTTTGCATCAAAGAAAGGAAGGCCACGTTACAACATAATTTATTACAACGGGAGTTTTTCAGGTGTCGGATGCGCATGTGACCGCCCAATTCCGGCCTTTTTCCCGCCCGTACCCTTTTTGAAGGGAAAAGCGGCGTGGGAATGAGGTTGCTATGGATGGGTATAGGCTCATGCTCAATTCGTTTTAGTGACATTTACCTTATTTCGGAACAAAACCATCAGCTCTTGCTCTGCACTCAACTCGAATTTGTTAGCTTCTTATCGACCTTCTCTATGTCAACGTCTACTTCCTTAGAGTCCCTTTCCTGCCTCTCTTTAACGGCTGTTTGCTCTTTTCCCGCTGCAGCGGTTGTCTCTCGCTTTACAGTTTTGCTGCTCTCAGCAGTGCTACGCCCTCCACGAGGTCCAGATGCGTCAGCAGTGTTTTTGTCAAGGCTTCTTCCTCCCCGTGGCCCAGAACTAGCGGCCCACATGGATCCTTCTGATAAGATGGCTCTTCCACCGCGGGGGCCGGCCACCGCACTTCTACCTCCGCGAGGCCCATTTTCAAGGTCTCGTCCTCCCCGTGGACCGTTCGAACTCTCTGCTGTAGTGGCACTACGTCCTCCACGAGGTCCAGAGATGTCCCTTCCGCCACGTGGCCCACTGTAAATGTACCGTCCACCTCTGGGCCCATATTCCACTTCTCGCCCTCCACGGGGTCCTGTCTGGAATTCCACACCCCTAACCCCTCGTGGCTCCGCCTCAAAATAAACGGCCCGTCCACCTCGTGGACCAAATTCATAGAATCCTTCCTCTTCTGAATATTCTAGGTCACGACCTCCCCTGGGGCCGAAGTCCATTCCTCCGACGGCTCTTCCACCTCTAGGCCCATAGACGTCTACATACTCCAGGTCTCTACCTCCACGGGGACCATTTTCAAAGTCGATGTCTCTTCCGCCACGTGGACCCTCGAATTCTACAGATCTACCACCCCGAGGTCCGAACGCTAAGGATCTACCCCCTCTTGGACCAAATACGATATCGTATAAAAGTGAACGACCTCCACGTGGACCAAAATCTATCCAACGACCACCACGTGGACCATATTCTACAGCCCTTCCTCCCCTGGGCCCATATTCCACAGCCCTACCTCCCCGGGGACCAAAATCTATGGCTCGTCCACCTCTAGGTCCGTAAGAAATTTCTCTTCCGCCACGAGGTCCATAATCTTGATCCCTTCCTCCTCTGGGTCCGTAGAAGATTTCTCTACCACCCCGAGGTCCATATTCAATAGCTCTACCACCTCTTGGTCCATAATCGATTGCTCTACCGCCCCTGGGTCCATAACCGACTGCTCTTCCACCCCTTGGACCGTAGTCTATCGCTCTACCACCTCGAGGTCCATATTTAATAGCTCTTCCACCCCTGGGTCCGTAATCGATCGCCCTACCACCTCTTGGTCCATAATCAACTGATCTCCCACCCCTTGGCCCATATTCTATTTCTCTACCTCCCCGAGGGCCATAAAATACAGATCGTCCCCCCCGGGGACCATATTCAATAGCTCTCCCTCCTCTGGGGCCACTTTCAACGGCTCTGCCACCCCGTGGGCCAGATTCTACTGATTTACCTCCCCTCAGGCTATCATTTTCAACTGACCTGACTCTTTCCTCCCTGGGGCCTTTCTCTCCCACATCTCTACCACCCCTTGGGCCATTGGCTTCAGACTGGGCATCTCTTCCTCCGCGGGGTCCGTTAGCCTCATCTGCTTTGCCTTTTGTGTCCGAAACTGCTCGTCCACCTCGTGGTCCTGACTCGGTGTCTCTACCTCCTCGAGGTCCGGTTTTTGCAGTGGACGATGCATCTGAATTCTGATTTGATTTTTCGACACTTCTTCCACCCCTTGGTCCGCTGGCATCTGTACTCCTTCCTCCCCGGGGCCCAATATTTGTATTTGAGGAAGAAGAGGAATCTTCTACACTCCTTCTCCCTGAGAGTCCAATGTTGTCTTCTACTGATCTACCCCCACGGGGTCCAAAGTTACTTTCCACAGATCTTCCTCCACGGGGCCCAACGTCATTTTCCACTGATCTACCTCCACGAGGTCCGCTGTCGTTCTCTACGGATCTACCCCCGCGGGGTCCATCGTCGTTCTCAACCGATCTCCCTCCACGAGGCCCAGCTTCTTTTTCCAAAGATCTTCCTCCTCGGGGTCCGTAGTAGACACTTCTCCCTCCTCGTGGACCATAGTATGCACTTCTACCCCCTCGGGGACCGTAGTACGCATTCCTACCCCCACGAGGGCCGAAAGAGTAAAGTGAACGTTTGTAATCTTCCTCTCCGTTCTGATAGTATTCCTCAGACGGCTCATAGGGGCCATACCATTCTTCATAACTAGGATAGTTCAATTCGTATTCTCTTCCTTCAAAGTCCCTCGGGTAAACTGAACCGTAGTATAAGTATTCGCCCTTGTTCTCAGCATTGTTGTTTTGATGTTCTTCATTTTCAGCCGACCTGGAAGTCCTGTCCTCTCCCTCAATACTGTAGGAATTTTTCACCGATCCAACATTGTTGTAATAGACTTCGTCTCTTTTCGCGACGGTTTTCTTCAGTTGAGTCGTTTGGTCTTCGGCAAACACTCTGGTCAGACTCAAGATGCAAAAAATGAGCGCTGATGCTCCAGTCTTCATGTTGCTTGAAAACGACGAAATTCTTTGTAAATTAGTAGTCAACTCTCCCGAACAATTTCTCCAAAGAAGTTTAAACAAGTATGATAAAGCAAGTAAGGTTTTGGCGCTTTTTTGAAGGTCAAAGTGCCAGAACTTTAAAGCGGGCAACGATTCACCTCTGTGTCCTTATATCTTCGTTTTGACTGCGTTAATAATTGATGATGTCTTGAGCGAATTTCATTTCACGCAATATGACATGTGCGTAACAGAGTTTCTTACGCTGGCAATAAAACCACAACGATACACCGCCGCTTGATAACGGAGCTGACAAAAACAAACTATGTGTTTTCCCTCAAAATCCAAACCTAGAACAAATACACTTATTTCTTTAATTCTACTTAAGTACGGATTCGCTAATAACAAAAATACGTGATGCCTTTAAGTGTGATGAGTACCCCGAGTTTTACCACACTTTCTGTGGGAGATTTCGCCAGGTGGGCAAAGATTTTCAGTGGTTTTGGATGTGATGGTGGACTGAAAAAGGCTATCGCAATCGATAAGAGAACCCATTCTTTTTTATTCTTATTTGGAAAGATCTTTTCTGTTCCTTGTAGAGACCATTGATGTGTACTGATTCAGGAAAAATTCAATACAATTTCAATTTCAGCATTTTAGTTCTTCTCTCTCTCTCTTTTCTTTTTTAAGAAGGGCAATAGGTTTAAGGGCAAACTGCCTGTCTATAGATAGTCTAAACTCGATTCGTGGCTTATTTATAGTCTGATTTTTTTGTTTAACAGTTTTCTACAACTCCTAAAGTGATCAATCGAAGTCTAAAGAAGTCTGAGAATGACGAAGAACGCAAGCAAAATTCTAAAACTTCCCTTGTGATGGTTTATTTTATACAATATTTACAACTTTTGTTTGAACGTGATGTTTTACATACGGATATGTAAACAATTTAACTTCTGTTATGAACACAGGGAAGATAGAAAAATTGAGAATTGGACCGATTTCTGTCGCTCAAAGAAATAACATTAAACAATAACCAAGGATTATTGAAGTTAAGTATTGGCGCTTTGTGTGAGCCTGAGACGCGAGATTAAGTCATCATGATCATTCCAGTAAGGAATTCGACCCCAATTTTACTTGTGAACTTCGTGTTTTATTTGCCTTTATAATATTTCTTTCAGAAAGTTAACCAAAGAACGCCCACTGTGTAATAAGAGAAATATTTTAATCGGTGTAATTATAGTTTAGCGTTTGCAACAAGAAGAACGATATGCACAGTAAGTTCTGATATGGTATATTTGCAATTTTGATGCTAGCTTTCGTCTTTTTCCTTACAACCCGGAAAGCGACGTTGTCCATATTTTTCTGTTTCTAGCAGTTATCGAAATGAATTGTTTGGTTTTCTTCAGGAAAGAAGTCATTTTCCCTTATTTCACTCGATTCCGTTGTTTAAAATTATTATTGGTCACTTTTGTATTGATACATTTCCGACCAATGATATATATATATAAATATTTTTACAAATACTTTTGGTGGTTCAGTTTTCATAGAGCGAAAGCTCAGAATATCCTGTCCAGCACGATACTATGATGGAAAGGTGGCGCGCCAATAGAAATGAAAAAAAAAAAAAAAAAAAGGAAATAATTGAAAATTTGGGTTCCTTAATTATTACTCCAGTTTTAATTATCTTTTCAATGCGGTAAACTTTCGCCTTTATTAAAATTTCTTTATTCTTTTTCTCCCTTTTTTTGTTGTTTTAGGGTCGGGGAGGGGAGGAGAGTTATTCAGGCAACGAGGCTTAACAATCAATACCACTGTTTATTTGGTGACTTCTATTTTAGGCAACGCTGTTGGTTTAGACCTGATGCAAAGTTTTTCCTGCGTTACAAAAAAGATCACAATTTTCGTCATCAACGAAACATTTGTTTTCTCGTGGTCTGATTGCATCTGGACTTTTCCCAATAACATCTGTGATTGAACAACCGCAAAACTGTGGCCTCAACCGAGGAGGGGATTTTCCCACTAGATCTTGTAGATGCTAAAATTAGATATCGCGGCTCTGAAATTCATAAACCAAAAGAATATATAACTTATTCTAGACGTAAATAGTAGCAAGAATACGCAAAAAGTTGGTGTTTTAGTAAGTAGTTATCGTAGCCGCAACTATTTGACGTACTTCGTACTGTGTTCGTAGTATGTGAACGACCTCATTCGGGACAAGTCAGAAAAGACCTGAAAAACATTCAAGAAATAAATTAAAAGTTGATGTCGGCATGAAAAATGACAGAGTTTTTCAAATGACTTTTTTCTCCTCGTGGACAAGTTTACTAGCGAGTCAATATATTGACTGTTATCTTGTGTTAGAAATCATGGTCTGTTAATTAAAAGTTTCGAAGTCACTGAGAAACATGGTAGAGATCAACTGAAAGGCCTTTTCAATTTGTCGAAAAATCAAATCCTTTTAACAAAAATGAGAAAAAAATTATGAATTAGAGACTTATCGAACAACTTAGCTTCTTTTAAGCGGAAGAATCTCGAGACTTGAAAACTTTAAATGAACTTTAAATAGTTGAACTGTGGAGAAAAGTCATTAGTGCAAACTCGCGTAGATGCTCCAGAAATTAAGTTTCATCGACGTCTCAGGCTTGAAGGAAACAAAGTCGAAAATTTTCGGAAAAATCGCTGGCTACAATGTAGTATATGGCACCCATTTCTCCAGAATTGGAAATTGGTGATCTGTTATCTAAAGTGTTTTAAAACAAGGAAATGGAACAGGATAACCAAACGGGAACGTTGGCAAATCTCAATATCAGCGACAATTGAAATAAACTTATGTAGTTACTTAATTAAAACTGAATTTACCTTTCTATACTGGGGGGGTAAAAATAAATTTGAACATGTCTGTACAATACTTGCACATCTGTCGACAAGAGATTCACAAAAAGGTTGTCATAAGGGTACGGTTATCGTATCACGAACCAGGGAAATTTTGAGTATTTCATTTCTTTATAGCCTGCAGGCCTCTTTAAGATTGGTTACAGATAAGTAGACATCTTTTTAAGAACAAAGAAGGGAAGAAATATGAAATCAAACGCAGAAAACCACAATGAAAAAAGAGTTCAAAGGTTTTGGCAACGCTGAAAAGATAGCAAACCAGCGTCCTTGTACTGAGATTATTCAAATTTTTCTGGAATTTAAAAGAATTTAACTTTTGTTTTATGTTGCCTCAGATTACAGTAACGGCCGAGTTCAGACAAAGGAAAACAAAAGTTAAACTAAGCAAAAATTTCTTGAAAAAAACAAAAAAACAAAAAAAAACACGTCCCTTGTGAGGTCCTGGTTGGTATGGACAATACGTGCTTGTTTGACCAATACAATTGCACATTTGCCAACGCTTGAATAAGCAGGCATTCCGCCTCAAAGCCAAAGTTCTGTACATTTGTATGAGCGATTTGATTGCTTTTTTTCGGCCAGCCAAAAATTCTCTCATGTTAATGTTCCATTGCATCCAGAGCATGAAATGCCAAGCTGCATGAAGATTTATTGTTATCGCCCCTACATTTGACGGCTGTTATCCTACTTCACACATTGAGAGATATCTCATTACATTCGCCTTGTTTTTCTCTTCTCACGGACGAGAGGTATTCTTGGACGCTAAAAAGGTTACATTCCACGTTACTATACCTATTCCATAAACTAACCTTTAACTTAATTTAAGTTCCATAAAGTTATAAAATGTGTTCTTGGAAATTTCCGGCTATGTTATAAGGTGAAAAAATATTACTTTATCCCTACAATACCAAACGGAAGTGTTTCATGTCATTTCAAATGTAAAGAAATGAATTTAACACCGTAGCTTACATTTGAAAGGTCTCACACCGGCTACGGCTCTCATAATCTCATACAAAAGAAGAGCTTTTACTCGAGCATCGAAAGTAATTCAGGATCGAAACTAGCGCCACCCTGTCACCCAATCAGATTCAAAACCAAACCAACCGCACCTTGGTCACTCGCGTTTTCCCGCTCTTTTTTACATCGAGCTCTCATTGGCTCCTTTGAAAATTTTCTGAAGCTCTGATTGGCCGTTGTGAGAACGTTGCTCTGGGTTGTGCGAGATTCAATCCAAATGCGCTCTCTAACAACGTGCACCACGCGAAAACAATTTTATTGTTCCTTGAGACCGATATGGTAATAAAACATTTTATAAATTTGAAAAGTTACACTATAAAACAACCATCATGAATCGTTAGAGTATATGTACCTTAAGAGTATGACTCGGAAGATAAAAATTAATGGTGAAAAGACAATAATTTAAACATGGATAATTTAAATTAAATACTAGTTTAGCATTTTCCTTTCCTTTTGCCATGGAGAAGAGCTTTATAGTATACACCAAAGTAAATATAATACATTCAACCTCCTAAAGTAAAGTTCTACATAGGATATGTATGATCTTCAAAATATTTTCGTCTCGTATGAACTGCATAAATTAAAATTGATTGATTGAAAGTTTGATGTCAAGACTATTATAATTAAATACTAATTTCAATAAGTGCTCTTGGTGTTTAGCCTACCTGCATGTGATCACACTCCAACCTAAGTTATTCCAACTTCAGTACATTTTGCCTAAGAAATTGGTTGTACTCATGGCATGGTTACAACAATTTTTTCTTTTGCAGACTCAACTCACTGCAGAAAGATCACACTTTAAAACACATACACCTAAATAACCCTGGTTATGCTCAAGCCATTTAGTATAGGAACAGCCAGATACCAGGTTTTCATTTGGGTTGGTTAAATCATGTTGGTTTTAGAATCTTACCGAAGGTTACTTTTAGTGGTAAATTTGATTATTGTCTTTGGCAAATTGTGTCAGGTAACAACCTGGCAACATCCAATCTCCTGTTGCATTGGATTTGCAATAATATGGAAGAGCATTAACAGCTGAGTGCACCTTATTAGCAAGGCATTTAAAAAAAAATTGATCCTTTGTTCTTTAGACTATGGCTACAGTACTTAGACTATAAGTGCATGTAGCATGCGTGTATCATACCCAAAATAGTTTGCATGCACACATATACTCTTAGTTGCATGAATACATGTAGAATGGCTCTCTATAGATGCAGAAGATCATTTCATGCATTCAAGGCCGGATGACAGGGCACCCAAACTACAAGCCAAACTGTCAATAACAACAATTGAAATTAT
This sequence comes from Stylophora pistillata, assembly GCF_964205215.1. Classification (NCBI taxonomy): domain Eukaryota; kingdom Metazoa; phylum Cnidaria; class Anthozoa; order Scleractinia; family Pocilloporidae; genus Stylophora; species Stylophora pistillata. The sequence goes on along the minus strand of NC_142531.1, from coordinate 21,896,244 downwards.
TATCATAATAAATATCTACAACTTATTGTGGAAATTAAAGTTAAATTAACTACTTTTCATGAGTTTGAAAATCCTTTTCCACTTATAGAATATACCAAATCATATTATTTTCTGCAATATTCTACTATATCAAATAAATTACAAAAACTTCCTTATAAATCAATACCTGCATAAGCTAGAATCACAAGAGTTAAGTAAAGTAACACTAAAAATCCTACAAGAATCCACCAATAGCTGTATTCACCTGAAAAAGGAATAAAGATCAAATTGTTATGTTTTTGGCAAAGGGGGTAAGTTTCTAAAGAAACTGTGGTGCTGTATCAGTGTGGGTAACAAGGTAATTTGGTTTTATCAACTGAGTTGGCAGTTGGCCACTGCAAACGGCTTAAAAGCTGACATTTTGAGCATACATTTTTACATTTATATAGTGCAGACTTCTATGTGGATATATTCAGTCGCGCTTAACAGTATCGTAAGATTGAGATCGGACATCAGCATTTTTATCAGGCACCTCTGGCAGCCGCTTCAGTCCATGTAGCGATCTCACTTTCCCACCCATCCCACCCCGGGGAGGACATCCACTACACAGTGATCTCATGCATGGGAAATTTACGTCTCCTGCTCCTAACCCTGCAGGAGATGAGACCCATGGCTTTACGTCTTATCCGAGAAGACGAAGCAATGTGAGTGAAGCGGCTTGCCTAAGGACACAACATCATGCCCCAGCCAGGACTTGAACCTCGGCCAACCAACCCAGAGTCCAGCGCACTGACCACTGGACTACTCACGCCTCAGCACATTATCCTTCGTCAGAGCAAATGGAGGAGGTGGATTGTGTGTGTGTTTTTATGCAGAAGATGGAGCCATGCTTTTGGTGGGAATTTATGTTTTTCTCAACATGTGGTTGCTTTGTTCAGTTTTTCCCTAAGATATTGTACCTTGTTTTAAGGGATATAACTACTGATCTGCTTAAAGTAACTTAATTGATACATTAATTTTGTCTTTTGTTTTTTGGATGCAGATAAACTCTTTTTCTGGTAGCCTTTCCCAAATAGTCATTGTTTTTATAATATATTTTTATTTCCTCTTTGGCTTGAAAAGTTACAAAACCTTGTGAAAAATTTCTTGAATATCTCAACCACCACCAATTGACCAGGCTGATGTGCTAGAGTTAGGACTAGTGTTTAGGGAAATAGCTGGATTTTTTTGGTTATCTTTTTTATTATCATTATTTTTCATTAGGTGGTCCATCTCAGTATGGGGTCCTCCGTTCTTTTGCAAGCCATCCTGAAGGCATTATGGTATTAGTATGTCTCATTGTTATGTTTAATTCTACTTCTATGTTCAGAGAATCAGCCCATTAGATTGTAATAAAAAATACAATTTATCCATACCTCTTCTTTTGAGTGTAGTAACCTTACAAGCATTGTCAGCAGATATACTGAGCAATGCAAACTCATTCTGCAGTTGATCATTGACAAGTGGAGAGTTGGGAAGGAATGTTAATCCTGTGACAAATATGTTGTGGACACCCTTAAGAGTGGTCAAGGGCTGTAGAGAAAAAGAATATAATCAAATCATTAAAACAATAAGAAATTGTTTCATCTTGGAACCTGTATAATTTATGTGAATGATGACTATGACCATAGGTATGTGATACATGGGTATGTGAAACATATATCTTATTAACCAAGCGTGAGGGCCATACTGGGAGAATATTGGCCTGAGGTCTTGACAGTACGGACCGAGCGCAGTGAGGTCCGTACAAAAAAGACAGAGGGCCGATATTCTTCCAGTATGGTCCCAAGCAAGCTTGGTTAATAAGAGATTAAAGTTCAAAGGGGTGTAAGTGTGGTATCATTTGGGACCATTCGGGACAGTGCCCAGTCCAATACTGAGAGAATATTGACTGGCAATAGAGCATTTTGATTGGTTGATTTTAGTTATTGGCCCTCTGACTCCCCGAGTCGTGTAATAAAATGGAATAGTCAAAACAAATGAGGTCCTGGAGGGTGGAGGCAGGACCATGTCCTTCTTAGTCATGACCAAGTAAAGGTTTTCTGTGGGTGATAGGGTTTATTAATAAATAATTAATGTTAAATTCCACATTCTTACTTTCGATTGTAACTGTCACAAAATACATTCTGTAGTGCAATATATTAGACTGCAAAGTAACCTAAAACATGACTTAACTTAACTTAATGTGGCTCAAAAGGAGATCAAAACAGAGCTACTGGCCAAGAGAATTTTTCTGTTTAGCAGCACATACATGTAAGTCTAACATTTTTAAACAAAAGTTAATTCATCATGTAAAATGATACTTACAGCCAGATTCCATGCAATGTAAACTGAGATATCACCCTCTGCTGTTCCAACTCCTACAAATATCCCGTTTCCACTGAGGAAGAAGTAAAACCAATAGATCAATGAAATCACAAGCAAGTTACAACTTTAATGCTCCCACTTACAATGGAAATCCCCCCTATAAAATATAAAATACACTGTAGCTGTCAAACGGAAATATAGCTTTACCCATAAAATCAAAATCTGTCTTGCTGGTTACATACATACATTTTAACTCTGAATACATATATCTTATTAACCAAGCGCGAGGACCGTACTGGAAAAATATCGGCCCGAGGTCTTGACAGTACGGACAGAGGTCCATACAAAAAAGACTGAGGGCCGATGTTCTTCCAGTACGGTCCCAAGCAAGCTTGGTTAATAAGAGATTTATTATATGACTGAAGTTCAAAGGGACACAAGTGTAGTATCATTCGGGACCCTTCGGGACAATGCCCGGTCCAATACTTAGAGAATATTGGACCAGCAATAGAGCATTTTGATTGGTTGATTTTAGTTATTGGCCCTCCGACTGCCCGAGTTGTGTACTAAAATTATTTACTTAAAAGAGCAGGAACTGTAAACCTTAAGGACAAGCGTTTACAAAACATAATTCTTACTATTTTTAAATGTCTGATTATCCAAGCTATTTAAAAGATATGTTTCGCTTGCTCTCTAGCACCTATTTCTTAAGAGGACATAATATACTCTGTTTGCCTAAACCATTGATCACTTCTTATTGACCAATTGACCAATCTTATTGACCATTGACCAATTCCTTTAGTTACTTGGCAGCAATATCTTGGAACTCTCTTCCTGACCATCACCACAATATTTCTGATTTTACTTCTTTTCGATGACTGATATCTATTGGGAACAATAATTTACTTAAAAGGGCAGGAACTGCAAACCTTTCTGCATCAAGATAATTGGCTAATTAATTGTCTAGGCAGCTAATTAGCCTATTTGTTATAGAATTAACTTTTTATTATAATTATTTATTACTAACAATAACTTTGGTTGGCTCGAAGATATTAGCACCCGAGTGCTACACTGTAAATTCAAGGGTAAATAAAGTTTATTGATTAATTGATTGATGTATTGCGGGGGAAAGTTGTGAACTTTGGCCACTGTACCTGATGGCCATTTGTGTGAGAGGTTCAATACCAGCAGCCTGACTCAGTTGTGGCAGCCATTTTGTGCAATCCCACTTGACTAAGTATGAAGGTGTTGGAGCCTTTCTATCGAATTTTGATGGTACATTTATGGTAAACAGACTCACTTCCTTTCTCTCATTGCTGGAAAACCTGCCAAAAAAACATAAAAGCAACATGATTTAGCACATCTACCAATTCTCATGACTCTAGAAACTCTCATATGCTTGTTCTCTATTTTCCAATTTAACTTCTTAAAAAGAAAGGCTAACTATCATGACACAATTTCGAAAGGAAAATTGAATGTTTCTTAAAAGATTCTTACCTGCATGCCCTGATTCTAAAGAAGTTATCTTCATTATTAACAGAAAAGTACAACTGGAATTGTTTTTTGCCTTCTTCCAGCCTCCAAACATAAGCTGTTGTGTCTCTTGAGCATGTTACAAACTGTAAATGATAATAATAAAAAAAAAAAAGACAGAGGGAACTCATTCCTTGGTTAGAATATCAATGGCACATGTTTGAGTTTATGTTTGAATATTTCCATTTTTTTATCTCCTGAGGTGTTCTTGAGAAGCTATTTTAACTCACTGATGTCCAGTGCGCCCGTATGCGCCCATGGGGACCCACACCCTTTCTACGCCTTGTGACGTCATCACTTTTAACCCTGGAGCACGAATTTGAGCACCTACTTGAACAGGTTGAAAATATCTTACAGACGATACCAGAATGAGCGCAATTGAGTGAAGGAGATTGGAGAAATAGCCAAAAAACCATGTCACTTTGACCTGAAAATCTGCACGAAAATCGTGCTTCACTACCCACCTACCTTTGCGAGCATGTGCTTTGAAAATAATGAGTAGTTTCTGAAAAATCTCTACACCAAAATGAAGCCTACTCAATTTCCAGCAAGTGAGGAGAAACTTCAGGCAAGGAGAGGGGAAAAAAAGGGCAGGAGAAAGAGAGAAAAGTAGAAGTCATAAGTGGGGCATGACTTTTCAACCCAAAAACTATGTCGAAATTTTGCTCTCTGCACATGCCCGAGATTTTCAGGCCGCCATTTTGCATTTGGATTGAAAGGCCATCAAGTGCACGAGCTGTCAAGGGGTTTTTGGTAAGTTTGAGCTTTTAAAACCACAACAGTGACCCGAAATCTGCTCGACTAGCTTCAAAACACAGTTTTCCACAAAAGCTGCGGCCATTAATGGGTTAAAAAAACTAATGCAGCATGTTTTATCAGGGTTTTCAAACGCTTGAAAACAGTAAATGCACTGGACTTCCACCATAGTGCTTTCATCTGTTTTCTCGTGTTTGGAAACCCTGAAACACTAATTTTTTTTTTTAAATACCATGTCAAGTGTGTATTAATAGTGTGTATTATTTGTTTTATTGTTCAAAGTTTTATTTGTTTTATTGTTAAAAGTTTGACTGGGTGAGTTATCCCTGCATGGTAAATGAAACGTGTTGGCAATCACAAAGATTATGGTCTATAGTGTACGGAAGCCGAAAAGGGACAATCCAAAAAGATTTTTCAAATCCCGAAAAATATTTCAAATCGCAATATTTATTTTAAACTCACTGTCAAAAAGTTTGACAAATCCAAAGATATTTTGCAAACCAAAAAAAATATTTAGAAATCCAAAAAAATTTTTTCAAAATCCGAAAATATTGTGTGAATCCGAAAAAATATTTTGAAATCCAAAATAATTTTTTCAAAATCCGAAAATATTTTGCAAATCCAAAAAAATATTTTGCACGGGCTATTTGCACCAGCAGTCACCCAGCATTTTCTTGCCATATCCCGCATCATCCCACATACAAAATGGCGAGGGAACGAGGATAGAACATGTTCTGTCATAAATGTGGAAGAGAATGTGGGAACAATGAAACATTCTGCCATCGTTGTGGAACACTACAATGGCATGAAGAGGAAAGTGTGTTGTCCAGCTTGGGAGACGAAAGATTGGCTACAGAACATTACTTTAATAAGGGATTTCATTACGAGACCATTGTTCACTTTCTGGCAGAATACCATGGGATTTCAATGAACGTGAGGACTCTGAAGAGAAGGCTACATCACTATGGGTTACAAAGAAACCACCTTCATTCAGAACACACTGTTCGGGAAATAGTTAGACGAGAAATTGTTGTAAAATGGGGTTGACAGGCCTACACGACTCCCCAGCGCGTGTTTAGAGTAGCCTATTCAAAGTTTGGCCCCATTGAGTATGTCTTTGGGCGACCGTCCTCCTTTGTAAGATACGAGAAACGGATTTTTGTATATTTCGTTGAGTAGTGGTTGTGTTTCTGTTAAATACCAGTGTCTCATGAGAATTTGCTTTAGGTTTGGCACTGATGGTTGGTATTGTGTGACACAAAAGGTAAGATTTGTTGGTTCGTCTTTTGTTTCTGTTGAAGAGCTAATTTCTTGTTTTTTAATTCACTTCTGAGAGCGTTGTACTAATGAGGTCCTCTCGGTAGCCTCTCTTTAGCAAATGTGCTTCATTTGTAATTTTCTCCTCAAATATTGTTTGAGAGGAGTTTGTTCTTAGAAGTCTAAGGGTCTCCCCTTTTATGAAGTCTCTTTTAATTCCTTGTGGGTGACAGGAACTATAGTGTGTATACAGAAATGTCTCAGTTTGTTTAAAATGAGTACGCACATCAGGGATTGCGTCTTTTTTGAATCGTTCGCCTTTGTAGATGTAGAGCTATTTTTTTCACTGTCTCGATTGTTAAGTTGTCTTGACTGCTTTCAGCTTGCGCCACGCGCGCTGATTCGATTGTACTATAGTTCTTAGTGTTCCCATTTAACACAAAATTTTTTTGGATTTCAAAATATATTTTTGGATTTGCAAAATATTTTCGGATTTTGAAAAAATTTTTTCGGATTCCAAAATATTTTTTGGATTTGCAGAATATTTTCGGATTTTGAAAAAATTTTTTTGGATTTCTAAATATTTTGTTGGATTTGCAAAATATCTTTGGATTTGTCAAACTTTTCGACAGTGAGTTTAAAATAAATATTGCAATTTGAAATATTTTTCAGGATTTGAAAAATATTTTTGGATTGTCCCTTTTCGGCTTCCATAATAGTGCAAGCTCATACCTGACGTGAATTAGGATGTACATCTAAGTCATCAACATCTGTTGTGTGAGCTTTTATGTCATGGATACTTTCCAAGGAAGGATACTGGAGAAAAATGGGGAAAAAAAGATAAAATAAAATAATAAAAAACAAATAACTTACAAAAAAAAGATATTCAGCTTTCTATTTATCAGTTTATATATAGATACAGCACATACATAATTATCAGAGTTTCCTAAAGGTGGCCGAACACAGTTTTTGCCCATGCTTTTGCTGATGCAATTCAGTGCGCACATATGGATTGCAAAAAAACAAACATGTCGTCAATAGAGCGGTCATTTCATTTACTCAACACGTATCCGCACTATCTGTGCTATTTTTCTATATACGCTGGTGCAGGGTGTTGAGGGCTTTAATCTTTTATTGCAAAGACATGTTAGAAAAGTTGATGGTGCAAAGAACCCAGCAATTCTCAGCTTTTTCGTTGTTACCAATAGAACCTCGTTAAATGCAGCGCATGCATAGTAAGTAAAAAAATTGCTACTGGATGGAAAATTGCTTTCTTGGAAATATGCCTATTTCTTGAGAACCACCCATTAGAATTTCACGAAATTTGGCACGAAAACACATTAGGAAATAAGTAACTAGAGTATTGAAAAAATTTGATTTTTAACAAAGGAAATTCTAGATAATCAAATGAACCTTCTGAATCAGTAAGAGATAATTAAAGATCTCTATTAAATTGTTAGCAAAATGGTGTTAACTTGTGAGTATCGTTACAAGCTCGTTGCATGCAAATTATAAAGAAAATCTAATGACTAGATTTTCTACAAATAAACAAAACCGATTTTAAGGCATGTTTATATTTATTCATGTCACCATGGTAATGGCACATACATCAGCTTAACTATAAAAAAAAAAAAAAAACAAAGTTTGTGTTGTTAACTTGCTTGCTGCCAATTTTGGCGACTGCGAGATCAAGGGTTTTAGAGGAAATGGTGAAAGAAACACAAGTATCAAAAATTGTGTTCAGCCACCTTAACACTGTGATCTCTATGGGTGACTAGTATCAATTTTCTCCTTAAGCCCTGTTCAAACCATCATGATAGTTGATGATAGTTTCAACTATTACTTGTGTTTCAACACAAACTATCAAGCACTGACACCAAATGAAAACTCTGAAGCTGAAAAAAATTTAAAGCACATGCTGGAGGATCGTACAACTGTTAGGAATAACTATGAGCTTGTAATGTCAGTTAGAAGTTCTCTTTTACCTTTAGAACCCTAACATGGCCATCAGACCCTCCCGTAACAATGTGCTGCCCATCTGCAGTAAATCGTACAACTTTCTGAAAACCAACATCATCGTCATCTTTTGAGTCATCGTCCTCTGCTGAAACTGTCACTTTAGATTCTAACTCTTTCACAATAAATTCTCGTGTCTTTTCTTTAACAATAACTTTGCTTTTTCCTTTCACTTTTTCAGTGTTCTTTACTTCCTCCTTAACATCAATCTCAAGTAACTGACATTTGTTGTCCATTCCAACAGCGAGGACATTTGATGTTGGATGAATTGCACAGTTCATAATTGGCCTCCTTCCAGCTTCAAAGTTATGGACTAGAGTAGCTTTGAGCTCTTTACCATTTCGACCTAGCTTGTAAATATTCTAAGAAAACAAAAAGGGAGAAAGCACTACATTGTAGGAATAAAAATTCTGTCTTTGCCTAATCTGATCTAACTTAAAATCAGTTAAATGAAATAATAATATAATGCACACACTTGGTCTTTTCGTCCAAGAGTCTTTTTGTCCACATCTTTTCATCCGAAAGTCTTTTCATCTTAAGTCTGTACGTCTAATTGTTAAGTCTTTCCACGAAGCAAATAAATAACTATATTATATTATAGATAAGGCTATACAAAGAACTTATCAGTGTGAGCCGTTGCCCTTTTGGTTCACCAATCTTCGTTTACAAATTCAATGTCATGAATTTAACAATAAATACACAGAGAATGAATGAAGTTGTAACACAATATATTTTATTAAATAGTGGCAAAAATAAAGACTTGCTTGACGCTTAATTATTTAATGTGAAAGAAATGGGAATATTAGGGTTGTTGTTAAGCTTCTATCGAGTGTAAAAGGCAACGAAGTGTAACATCACTACGTATCCAACATACCCAACAACATAGTAACCCTTCGTTAGAGCAAATGAGGAAGGATTGGTGACTAAAGCTATCGGAACCAAAATGGCAGCAGCTCACAATAGGTTCTTTATATATAGCCTTATATATAGCCTTTTAAAAGTTAATTGTTTGCTCCGAGAAAGGACTTAACAAGTAAACAAACAGACTTCTAAGGTGAAAATACTTTTGGACGAAAAGAATTTTGGACGCAAGACTTGGACGAAAAGACTTCTGGATGAAAACACCTTAATTCGTTCTGTTTGTTACAGAGCCCAGAACTCCTTCATTCAAGTACAATACTTAGCTTGTAACTGGACAGCTGGGGTTAGTTTGCCTTGTTAATTGCAAACTCGATTATAACTTTAGAATATTTTATTTCAGAACTTTTGACACATACATTTGTACTTATATAAAAGATACAACTGTCCCTTTATAGCAATCATCTAATACCATCCCACGTTATACTTGTTCACCACAAAATTAATAAGACCTCACACCAGTAAACCGTGTAGTTAAATCTTTGATTGGAGAGATTTTCAGTATACCTCCACACCACTCTAAAGCAAAGCTGTGGTCCCAAATGCAATCTCCTTTGTTTTCTCATCCAAGAACTGTATGCAGAATGAGTTATGGGGCTGTGCGTAAATCTTGCCCTTTGATTTAAATTTGGCACTCGATCTCAGAGCATCACAAGAAATTTGAACAACAAGTCGAGGAGCAAAGAGGCCAATTAATTTATCGAATAAAATGTACAGTTTCTAAGAATCGTGAAATCAACATTAAACGCAGAAAAAAATACTATATACTTTATACTACAGTTACAGCAATACGACATGAAATTAAAAAAAGTTTTGGAAAAATCAGTGTAAATAAGTGAAGAGCAAAAATACAAACCAATGCATTCGGGACACCGGTCTTCGCCGCGCCTCCACCACCGGCGATTACAAAATGATCATTGTCTAGGACGTTCACAGCATACAGGGGGAAATTCGTAGTATCTAGAGTTGTGAAAGACATCTTTCTAAAAATTTACTATTAGCGATTATTCTTCAAGTCAAAAGTTAAAAGATTCTCTCGAGAAAGTCTTCATTTAGTCAAAGTATTCGACGTGGCTCGCGCGGTTACATTGCTCATGGTTATAACCGCTGATTTAGGTTTCCTTTGTTCGCGGGTTCTTGGAACGTTTCAGACAAGAGACATGAAACAGCTGTAAGCAAAATCCATTTGATCCATATCCTGGCGCTGTCGACACTCATATTTGTAAAAAGTACCTTATCGACTATTTACAAAACTTCCTCGTAAATTTGTCTGTCTGTTTGTGTGGATGTGTTTTTTTTTTCCTGTTTCCATCCAACCCAGCTCTCTCCCGTTCCACATCTTTAGCCACAATACATTTGCATAAATTATCTGATTGTGTGACTCAGAAATATGTCAAATAATATATATATCGCAAAGATACACGACCAAAGTCAACTTAGCGGATGACAAAGGAGGATCCAATTACGGATACAGGCTAATTTAAATTAAACAAATAATGTATACGAGAGAAACCCTGACCCTGTACACCCCAAATAATCATACTTCAATAGAATAAATGTTTGAAAAGAAAATTTGCCCTGAGCTAAGTTGACTTCGGTCGTGTATCTTTAATAGATCCTTAGTTGGGTTTCATATGGGGCTATGGGCTTCCCCTACCCTGTCATCTTGAAAATTAAGTTTCCCGGGAGACCACGTCTCCGATCACGTAAATCACATCTTTGATTGCCGGGATGCCTGCATGGTTGTTCTGATAGTGTAGTGGTAATCACGCCTGACTAGTAACGGGGGGACGTGGGCTCAAGTCCCTCTCAGGGCAAATTTTCTTTTCAAACATTTGTTCTATTTATATATATATATAATGTGTGGTAGTCGGAAAAAAATTTTAAGTCCCCTGATGAGTGGGCAACCACGAAACAGGTCTGTAGGGATGTATATGTAGTTGTTTTTCCGACTACCACACATTATACCCGCTGTACTATTTGTATCGAGCACTGTTTCACGGACACCAAGTTTAATTCCTCTCTCTCTCTCTCTCTCTCTATATATATATACATATACATATATGTATCTTATTAAACATTTTGTTGTGTAGTACCGCTAAGTATTTTTAACGAGTTGTGCCGTCTTTGACGAACCCGTAGGGCGAGTCAAAATACAAATAACGAGTAAAAGTGCTCAGCGATACCACACACCAAAACTTCTAATACGTTATTTATTATCCAACACGCCAAATTTTTATTTCAGTGCGAGCGAATTTCGCGGATATCTATTTACGGGAGTGCGTGACAGACGTATACGAAGCGGAACGGAATTGACGCGTTGTCGTATTGCTGTTCTATTTTCTTCAATAAATAATGAAATTTCAATGTCGTATAACTGCTTTTCGTTGTTCGATTTATCTAATAAACTTGGATCAATATTCCCCAGCCATTCCAACTCTTCGTCGTCAGAAAAATGATTTATCAATCCAATTCGTCGCTTGCGTGATGCGAGAGAACTTGTCTGACCGGATCCCTGGAGTACATGTACCGCGTGATATTTAAACTTAATTTATTATAATGCCCATTGCTTCATACAGTAAAGGTCAGTGACACATACGGGCACATTACCTACTTCGCACCAACATAAATGAAGGTGTTTATTTTCAAGTTCTTTACACAGCAGCGATCACTAGTTAGAAGCCATGAATAGTAACACAGTCCTGATCGGAGCCACAGTGTGCTCTTCGCTTGCTATCGGCTATATGCTTGGTAAGCTCCACGGTTCGCGCCGATATGCAGACGACTACATTCAAAGGCCTGGGAGAAAGCACAAGAAGACGGAAGGATTGAGAACTTTTCTAGGATATGTCGCTAAATACTCCTCTCCAGAGCATCCCACAGTGACTGAATTGAGGAGGGTTAGTATTGAACTTTGTTAATGTTTCTTATGGTTCAGTGAGGGGCGTGTTTTGTCTTCTGTCGGTCATTCCGGCATTGTGATCGTGATGGTTACTCAAGCAGCGTTCATGTGATTGCGGTCGAAGATAGGAGAACGCATACTATTCTTATATCGCTGTGCGATTTGGAGGTTTGGGCGTCATCTTAGTGTAACTGGTTAGGTGAAGTCCCACGGGTTGGCTTATATCGGTGTGGATGCCATGGGCCGAGATGTGTTGGTAAATTACCACCATTTGATCGAACGAAATGAGTTACTACAAATCAGAACTGTGATTCACGGGCTACATCGAACGCACTTTACTAATCCATGATTAAAAAAATAAATAATAATAATAATAATAAAAATAATAATAATAATAATAAAAATAATAATAACAATATATGGGGGCCCAAACTGGTCAAAATGAGGTTAATAATTATTTTCGTATTTTAAATAATTATATGTACTTGAAAAGATAATTTTTCGTGGTGGAAAATTTAATTATATGTAGTGTTCATTATAATTATTTTTATCTAATTGTTGTATTTATTTTTACGAGTGTGTCAATTATTTATTTCTCTTTGACAATTAATTAAGGCAAATCCCACAATGCAGTGCGCAGGATTAAAAGTCCCATCAGCCATTGCAAACCAGCTTATAGGCATTTCAAAATGGCGAACAGAAGGAGAGTGTTACGAGAGAGAAATGAAAGTGGATTTTCTAGTTTTCTGCAGAATTTAAAGGGGATATTGAAGATTTTTCTTAGCTCTGATATACAAATTACAAATGAAGAATTGGTTGAAGTTCGTCAGCAGTTGATTGAAGCTAATGGTACTTTGTCTTTGTTGCAACGTGACATCGAACGAGGCGACCCCAATCCCACAGGCCTTCCAGGAGAAACTCTGAAAGAACCGTTGACTAATTTAAGTAATGACATTGGGAGTATAGTTCTAATTCTTAGAGATGCGACAATGCAGTCGAATGAAAGTAACGAGGATAGTTATTCAGCCCCATTTGTTCCTCATGTTTCTGGACTCGGAAGGAAGAAATACGACATCACTAAAGAACAGCTTGAACACTTACGATCATTATTTTTTTCCTGGACAAAGATAGCCAACATGCTTCAAGTTAGTATTTCTACAATTCAAAGAAGGCGCAGAGAGTTTGGACTTGGAGATGTATTTGAAGGATTTTCAAATATAACAGATGATGAGCTAGACCAAATATACTTAAGTATCACTGGCAACGCAAGTGAGGGCCCTGTTACTCCAAATATAGGCCGAAGGCGTTTTATTGGTGCACTACGAAGTAGAGGCCTACATGTCCAAAGGTGGCGAGTAACAGATTGCTTACACAGGTTAGACCCCGTAGGTACAAGTCTGAGATGGCGAATGACAATACATCGCAGAAAATACTGGGTACCAACTCCCAATAGTCTTTGGCACATTGACTCTGGTCATAAGCTTATTAGATATAAACTTGTAACTCATGTGTGTATAGATGGTAAAACAAGGCTGCTTATATATGTTTGCTGTTGCAATAACAATAAAGCAGACACAGTCTTGTCTTTGTTTGAAAAAGGGGTTGAACAATGGGGCCTTCCATCTCGTGTACGATCTGATTATGGAATGGAGAACTATTATGTTGGACAATACATGATTCAAAACCGAGGTGAAAGCAGAGGAAGTATAATAACAGGATCTTCAGTTCACAATTCAAGGGTGGAGAGAACTCATCGTGATATATATTCTGGGGTTCTGGCATTCTATTCAAGAATATTCGAAACAATGGAAGAAGAGGGACTTCTTAACATTCTTGATGATGTACATCTATTTTGTCTCCACTATGTATATCTAGCTAGAATAAATAAGTCATTGAAAGAATTTGTTGACCAAATGAACCACCATCCTGTTTCTACTGAGAAAAACCAGTCACCTTTACAGATGTGGGAGAGAGGGATGCTAGAAAATATGCATTCAGGGCACTGTCATGGAAGTGTTAGGAATTTATTTATTAAATGTAAATTATTTTTTTTATTCTCTTAGGATCAGTGTAGTTCGTGATTATTTGTATCTGTTACGTAATTTTTATTCTTCACTTGTGTAAACTGTTGTGTAATTAACCTTTATTGTGTATATCAAATAGTTTTCTTCATTCTTTTCGGACACCTTGCGTCCATGTGTATTTAAGGATTTGGGTGGTTTGGTACGGTGTGGTTTTGTTTTGAGAGAAGGTCACCGGCGGTGAAGGTTTGAAAGTTACCAAGACTCGTTCGGATCAGAGCACGTTTTAATCACTGAAGAGTCATTCAGCAAAACCGTTCCTTTACACGACAAAAGATCCATTTGTCGGGGAGCACATGTGTGCCGAGAAGCTGGCCGAAGAAATTAAAGCGCAGAACTTGAAGGAAAAGGAGAAGATTATCTTCTGTTAGACAGTAAGCCAGTGAAGACAACTGAGTCAAGAAAGATCTGAGCGAAGACCGAATTACGTGAGGTTGGAAACTTCTACGTTTAGCTGGGTTAAACGTGAGTTCGGTTTGTGAATTGTGAATTTGGTTTGTCAGTCGTTTGTTGGTGGAGCGTGGTGATTTGTGGACAAGAGAAGAACACGGACGCGGGCGTAAGGTGAAACCCAACCGAACTGAACTAAAAAAAAAAAACCTTTTCTTTATCTTAATAGTAATAATCTTGTAAATAGTTTTAGTGTACTGTAGTTTAAGTTAGCGTATTCCTGTAAATTAATTAGATCATTGGACTATCGTTATTGTTAGTCGCTTTATTGTTGTAATTAGCATAATAAATATCTCTAGGCCTACGTTTAGTTGTATTGTGGCGTGTGTTCTCGGGCTCGTTTATGTTCTGTGTTTTGTTTGTGTTAGGGGGCACCCACCTTTGTGGCGCGGATTCGTCACAGGCACACAGCCTTATCACCTTCAGAGATTGATGAGTTTGGTTTGGATCCAGAAAATGGATATTTAGTGGAAGATGAAGACTATCAAGTGAATATTGTTCCGCCATCAGTAAATTTGTCAGATGGTCATCTTAATTGTTTGCCATGCCCATTGCAAGATGACAATAACTGTGGTATAGACATTTACAACCATTGTGTTCAGTTTGTCTATTCTTTAATGAGCTCTAGCCCATAGCATACATTATTATAACATGGTTTTGACTCCTCACTTAATTTCTGTGGTGCAATCTTTAATTTTGTATAGTAAAATATCATGAATAAGAACATGTATTTAAACAGGTTCTTATAAGAAAGACATGGACGACAAACAATACTTGAAATTTCATGCAACTTTTCTCCACCCACCCAGCAAACATTTATTTAGTTATTCAATATAGCATTGGACAATGTGAGTTCAATGGCTGACTTCATAGCGTTAACGTACAGAGCAGATGTTCTTTTACTTAGATATTTTAGGTTTGGTGGTTTTTGGGCTTCTGTGGTAAAGTCATCTTTTTTTGTTACCACAGGAAGCCCAAAACCAAAAGTATATAGTCTCAATCAATATTTAAGTTTATGTGTAATCATTAGTCCCATTTGTGAAATGGTTACCTTATAGAAAGGCATTATCAATCTATTCTCATAATCCATTCCCATGGACAAAAAAGAGGCAAAAGCAATCTCAAACAAATTTTATTTCTCCACAAAATAAAGTTTCAATTTTTAATGCATTAAGAATTGAAACAAAATAAAGGTTGTTAAAATACAGTGGATGCCAACATCACTTGGGTAATAAAAACCCAAACCTTCCAAATATTTTACAAGTTAGAAAACTGGAAGACAAACGTAAAACTAAATGTTATATTTTGATACACATTTTTTAGCATCCACTCTACTTAACTTGACCAATTATTTGTAGCAAGTCTTATGCCAACAATAACAACATTGAACTGTAACAAACATGCCAAAAGAGCTGTGATGTAAGTGATAATCATACATTACTTGTTTTGTGTTAATTTTTGTTGTATAAACCTCTATGCTCTCTACACATCAATGACACAAAAGTTTATATGTAGATTATGTAAAGACACTCTATCATTATTGAGCCAAATATACTTCTAAAAAGTCATTGACAAAACAACCAAAATTACTAGGTTAACTATGAACTGCAACAATAATAAATATGTAAATATGTTACTATAACACCAACTGCAACAATAATAAACAGTCCTTGCAAACACACTGGTAGGCATTTGAGCACTACTGAAATAACAGGACATACTTACATACTACCGAAATATGATTGGGAGAATGCAAGGTCATAAATTTCAAATAACTTCTCCTGACTTGGCAAAGGGTTGACACTTGAAGCCACAGGAATACTCAAAATGTTACTGCACGTGTGGGCTGTTGGTGTAAATCCATCTCCAAGATCAGTCTTTACAAACTCTATTGATGGATCCAATGCAAACCCAAGAATAGGCTCTTCAGCTGAACCTGTTACAAAAGTCAAAATATGGCTCAGCTGAAGTTTTTCATTTCCACATGACCTAAGACCACTAGCAACTTCTCTAAGAAACCTCACAAAAAGTTGATAAAGTTCTTTCTCATGTTTCAGAGCATTGCTTCCTTGCTCACTGTATTTTGGCTTAAGCAATCCCAGCAACTTTGGCACAGTAATTGGGTGTTGACTGTTTGGTCTCAAGAGATAGTGGAGCATAGGCAGCTTCTGTAGTGCTGACAGCATGCCTAGCTTTTCTAGCCCAGCTTGCACTTCAGCAATGCAAGGATTACTGCTTTGTGGACTAGATGTTAAGACATCATTTAGTATTTCCTCTTCAATAAATGCAGGCATGGGACCATTTTGTAGCAGGGTTAAAGCCAACATGATTCCAACATTAAAATAATCTTTAGCAAGATATCGTCGTAGTCCTCGGTCAAAATACTTTTCCTTGATTTCTCTGCATACTATTCTTAACCATTCTCTCCTTGGTCCTCCAAGATCTACGACATCTTCACCAGTAAATCCCACCTTGAATGTAAACCTGTAATTCTCTATAAACTCTAGTTCACTGAAAGTTGAAATAAGAGCTGTGTCCCTGTTTACATTAATAAAGTTGGTCTCTCCATCAGTAGGTTCTTCTACAGAAACTATATCCAGCTTTCTACCTTGAATGATATGTTCTTGTAAAAACCTTAATACCTCTACTGGTTCCAACAGATCTTGATTCTTGGCTGAGTCGATGATTGAGTCTATGTTAAAAGGACATTCAACTGGATTTGCCTGATAAGTATGCACTGGAACAGCATCTTGCTCTTTTGAAGCATTACTGATTTCTGGTTTTTCATCAGTAAGATCCACCTCTGCAATGCTTGCATTAGCAGTAGATGTTGTTATGTTTGCAGCTGGTGATGCACTTGGTGTTATAGCGCTTGTAGATGTTGCAGAGGGGTTCAAAGATTGAGTGCTATTGAGACTTGTAATACTTCTAGTGGTTGGAGATTCAAATGAGGATAATGAAAGAAAGTCATCATCGTCGTCGCTTGGCAAATCAGCTAGCAAGCGAATGTATATACCTCCAGATGGAGCAATGGACTTCAATAGTAGTTTTGAGTCTATTCTCTTTCCAAGTGGAATGTTTGGCTTTACTAAAGTACCTGAACAGTTTTTCATTATTTCAAAAGAAAATCCGTCCATGCTTGAGCCTTTTAAAAGATAAGATAACTCTTTTTCCAGTTGAACAGCCGTCCACTCACGAGAGAGTTCAAATCCACAAATAATCCTTCCAGACTTTTCAAGCTCAACTTTTTCCGATTTGCTCGGAATTCTATCTTTTCCATACTCTATAACAATAACATCTTTAGTTACAGTAGATGAGCCGTGTGGTCGCCCAGGATTGCGATTGGAATATGGTGTAGATCGACTGCGAAAAGCACGTGCTCTGTTTGTGCCTGTGTTGATCGAGCTTGCTGCTGTCCGTCCTGAAGTTGTTGGAAATCTTCTTTGCAGCTCTGACAAAGCGTTAGACGTTGTAGCCCGTCCTTGGACGATATTTGCAATTTTTGTTATGTTTTCAATTGCAGATTCTGCGATTTTTTTTATCTCTTCGTCCTTCTTGTCCTTCCGACCCTCTTCCGCCATTTTGAAAAGGTGGTATGCAATGGCTGATGGGACTTTTAATCCTGCGCACTGCATTGTGGGATTTGCCTTAATTAATTGTCAAAGAGAAATAAATAATTGACACACTCGTAAAAATAAATACAACAATTAGATAAAAATAATTATAATGAACACTACATATAATTAAATTTTCCACCACGAAAAATTATCTTTTCAAGTACATATAATTATTTAAAATACGAAAACAATTATTAACCTCATTTTGACCAGTTTGGGCCCCCATAACAATACGTAGTTGTTGCTATTATCATCTCTTTTCACGGAGACATCCGGAGAGCTTAGGAAAGGAGATTGCGCTACGAGGCTCTCTGGCACTCCAACGGCGAGGGTTTGAATAAATTAGCGAACATTCCCAGGCACCATAGCAGCACCTTGGAAAAATTAAACAACATTTAATTTGGCAGAAGAATTTCGCGGAAAGTTCGATCAGTTTTATGCCTCCCAAAATTACGGTGGCCCATAGAGGCAAACCACAACTCACAATCTTTTCTGGAACACAACAATCTTTTCTGAAACACAACAATCTTTTCTGAAACACAACAATCTTTTCTGAAACACAACAATCTCTTCTGAACACAACAATCTTTGCGAGAACAAAACAATCTTTTCGAGAACACAACAAAATTTTCCAAAGCACTAAAATCTTTTTCAGAACACAACGAAAACTCCTGATACACAACGATATTTTTGAAAATACAATAAAATTTTCCGATACACAAACGCAAACTAAAACACAAGTTAAGTGAAAACACAACAATTAAGCCGGAAACACAGCAAAATTTCAAAGTACTGGTAACTAACCCTGACGCTAAAAGCGACCGCAACCTGGGACTGGCTCTGGTCACAGGGGCCCTTCGCTCTACACACTATAGTTCCTGTCACCCACAAGGAATTGAAAGAGACTTCATAAAAGGGGAGACCCTTAGACTTCTAAGAAAAAACTCCTCTCAAACAATATTCGAGGAGAAAATTACAAATGAAGCGCATTTGCTAAAGAGAGGCTACCCAGAGGACCTCATTAGCACAACCCTCTCGGAAGTGAATTAAAAAACTGGAAATTAGCTCTTCAACAGAAACAAAAGACGAACCAACGAATCTTGCCTTTTGTTTCACAATACCAACCATCAGTGCCAAACCAAAAGCAAATTCTCATGAGACACTGGCATTTAATAGAAACACAACCACTACTGAACGAAATATACAAAAACCGTTTCTCGTATCTTACAAGAGGACGGTCGCCCAAAGACATACTCAGTGGGGCCAACCTTTGAACAGGCTACTCAAAACACGCGCTGGGGAGTCGTGTAGGTCTGTCAACCCCATTTTACATTGATTTGTTCTCGGAAAACATCTATATCAAAAGATGGCAATCTTCTCCTTAAGTTCAATTGCCTCAACCTATTTTTCAATGTTCGTACACACATCGTAATGCCATGAAACTTCGCTAAAAACTCAGTGATAGCTTCATACGTATATCCCCTTGTAAAGTAATATGAAATTATGTTCGCCAGTCCCAGGTTTCCGTCGCTTTTAGCGTCAGGGTTAGTTACCAGTACTTTGAAATTTTGTTCTGTTTCACTTAATTTTGTTGTGTTTTAGTTTGCGTTTGTTTATCAGAAAATTTCATTGTATTTTCAAAATGATTGTTGTGTATCAGGAATTTTCGTTGTGTTCTGAAAAAGATTTTAGTGTTCTGGAAAATTTTGTTGTGTTTTCGAAAAGATTGTTTTGTTCTCGAAAAGATTGCTGTGTTCTCGAAAAGATTGTTTTGTTCTCGCAAAGATTGTTGTGTTCTCGAAAAGATTGTTGTGTATCAGAAAAGAAACTGAGTTGTGTTTTGCCCCTATGGGCCACCGTACGAAATGACACTAAAAATCTATTTAGCACATGACGTGTGGAGAAAACTTTAGCTAAATAACAATTTTGTGATTTCACGATTTTGTTTCGAATAAATCAATAATTATCTTCATAAAGAGAAGTTTTAGCCTGCCTCAGCTCACATAGACACGACTCGTAACGACCTGGACCTAGTTGTCCAAAGGGCAGACAACAGGTAAATCGCTATACAGCGCAGGTTTCAGTTTAGTGATTTCACGATTTTTCCTTGAATGAATTAATAATCATCTTGACCGAGAGAATATTCAAAACGAAACAAAACGTACTGCGCTATCTAGCGGATATAAATTTACCCAATGGATATTCTTATCCATTCTTTGAACAACTGGAGTCTGTAATTTATGTTACTGTCCGTATAATTCCCGACATTCCGCACGTCCAGCGGTATGCCATTTTACAAACCTATTGTTTGTTTGATTTAAGGTAATTTGCGAGAAGCTGGAGGAATTCTCACCTAAGACGACGGAGGCCGACCAAACAAGCTTTATAACTCAGTTGGCTAAAGCGATTGGAGCAAAAAAGGTTCTTGAAGTGGGTATGTTTGATGTTGGATTTAAATGAAAATAATTCCAAAATTATCACTTTACTTGTAAATTATCCTTAAAGCTGAAATAACTTTTCAATTTGAAAGGAGTAGAGAAAATAATTCACTCTAGATCCTTACAGAAAAACAGAAAAAAATTAACAACTTTATTGATTCTTATATAAGAAATGATTTGTATCTTTCATTTCTTAGAGGCTGTCTTCCACTGTGTATAAGTGTTGACAAGCACGAGTCGATGATAGAATGAAATAAAAATAGGCAGTCTAGGAATGCATGTGGTTACTAACAATCTAGACTACAATCTTCATAGCATTGAAAAGAACTAGAGGTTGTATAATTACGCTGAAGGATAGCGTTGCAAAAACCCATCGAGACCCTCTTCCAAACGTGCCGGTAGAAGCAGCCATTGATGGCAGCTTTGGAATCACGTTTTGTGGAATGTGGGAGAGCTATTTTTCCCCAGGAGTTCATTTTGTAAAATAAAATGCAATAATAAACGGCTCTGTAGTAGTGGAGGAATGAAAAAACGAGGTATCTTTGGCTCGTCCCAAACCGCTTCGTTATCATCCTACTGATACTCTTGCACCGTTCGATTATTTCACTCTGTTTGCTAGAACAGACTGATATTAGTCAGGCCAGTGCTTAGAAAAAGTGAACTGTTACTTTTTCACACGCAGGAACGTTCGCTGGCACAACTTCACTCAGTATTGCACTTGTTTTACCCGAAGACGGTCAAATGGTAACAATAGACTTCAAAGAGGACTGGGTGTCCACAGGCCGCCCAATCTGGGAAAAGGTAGGATCTGACGTGCTTTTAGTTTGTTTTTCTTTGTTTTTGTTGTAGTTGTTTTTACTTTACAAAAGGATCGGTGATTTTCTATTCGTTTTTGAGGTTTAAATTACAAGCAATCTCAACCTATGTTCTCACCTTAAGTTTATTGGAACTGTCTGAGCCATGAATTTTAATCGTTTTTTGGATCAAAATGAAGACATTTTTTGAGAGAGAAAATCGCGTGTGAAACTTATTGTTCGCAAGTTTTGTGAGAGATTCGAGTAAAAACTTTGAACGCAAATGTCGAAGGGAAATAGTTCTCAAAGCACATGAGTCCCCAAAAAAATACTAATCGTGCAGACAATGTAGGTATTTTAGTCACATTCACAGTCACAAGCCAATCAGTTGACCGCCTCCCGGTTAGCTCAATGGATAGACCGCTGGACTGTTGTGCGGGAGGTCCAGGGTTCGAGCCCCGACCGAACCAACACTCAAGGTCTTAAAATAGCTGAGAAGAATATGCTACCTTTCTATAACATCAAGAAATGGTTAGATATTCTAGTCTTCTCGGGTAGGGACGAATAAATGGAGGTTCCGTCTCCTGCAGGGTTAGGGGTAGGAGACGTTAATTTCCCACGCACGAGATCACTGTGTGATGGATGTCCTCCCCTGGGGTGGAATGGGTGGGTTTCTACACAGGCCTCCATTTAAACCAGCATTAGCTGAATTGGACCTGCCTGTTTAAATATTGCTTATAAATAAATAAATAAATAAATAAAATAAGTTTCGAGGATTTTGTCATGATTATCACGATTGATTCAATGAACTAAGATTTTATTACCGTTTCACAGGCTGGAGTTACCCACAAAATTAGGTCTATTATAAAGGACGCAGCCCGGGCTCTCGGTAAGTTCCAGACTACATCAATAGTTGAAGCGACGCATTTAGGGTGTGGTCATATCTAACCACCTTTAAAAAACTCCCTATGCAGAACACTAGTAACGTACTTATCAATTAGCTTCGAGTTCTCAGAAGCTTATTATGTCCGAGTCAGTATTAGACAGGTGTATAGAAAGTTTGGTGTTTGAATCCAATTGAATTTAACCCCTAGGACGTTAGGATCGGTTTTTTGTTCTAGTTCTCCGTGTATAAACCTAAAATGTGCATGACAAATGTCAAAATTGGTGGACCGGAAACTGAGGAGACGTCGAGCAAACTCTCTCCTTCATAGAAGGGTCTATTCCGCCTTTTTACTTTTTCTCTCCTTTTTCCCTCGACTCTTCCTTCTTTTGGTTGTCTTTTCTTTAGATGAATTAATTGCCAACGGCGAAACTGGAACTTTTGACATGGTTTACATCGACGCAGATAAGTGGAACTATCCTGTGTATTACGATAAATGCATGGAACTTGTACGCCAGGGAGGAATTATTTTACTTGATGATGTAAGTATGGTTTAACTGTGCATGGTATAGAGGTACATACCTTACAGCAAGGAACTCTGATATATTCTTTATTCGTCTTAATGTCCAGCTCTCGCTTAGGTTGTTTTTTTTTTTTTTTTCTTTTACACGAGTAAAGTTTCAATCACATTTGAACGCAAATCTTTGTGATCGGCCGGGATAGACTATGTAACGATTGATAAACGTGCTTGAGTTTGTCTAAGGTGAGCTTTCGCGGAAAGAGAATTTAATGGGGAAAAACTCGATCTGTGAAAACGCTCTATCGTAATTAAAGTGCTAAAATTGCTTATGTGAGTCATAATCTTAAGCGCAGTGGGCGAAAATTCGTTCTCTGAATTATCTGATGTGTAATTTAGACCAATTTATTTTACAAGATTACTATGTGCCAATCAGAGCTGTTGAAAACTAACCAATCACAGCGGAAAATTGTGTATCTTAAAATTAAGCTCAACTGGTCGTCCTATCTCTTGGAAAGAAGCAGTGAGGAGTTAAAAAGTACCGATTCACGTCGGAAATGACTCCGTGAATCGAAAGACAAACGATAATTACCGTTCTTGTAAACGATAAAAAACTACAGATGTTTAAATGATTTCGTTAAAAATGTTTTATCCCTCATTCAGACGTTATGGGAAGGTTATGTGTGTGATCCAAATATCAACAAGGATGGCAAAACATCAGAGGTTGAACCACTCGACTACCAGAGAGATTCCATAGAGCTGTATAAGTTCCACTTTCAGTCAATATACAAAAGAATTGCCGTCCACATGCACGCGTTGAACAAGAAAATAGTGAAAGATGCTCGAGTAGTAGTTAATATCTTACCAGTTGGGTCAGGCCTTACAATAGTCACAAAATTATGAGTTATTCTGAATTCTTAACTTGTTCAAGGTTTAATTACCACGTAAATGATGATAAAGCATGTTTGCTTTCAATGAAGTTATCAAATTCTGAGCAGTTTTATTATGCCAACTTTAGGATGCTATGAGATTTATTCTCACCCCTACAGTAATTGTTAAAATCCCTATACCCCGTAGTGTCTCGGTTATAAGGCGCACGGTTTTTTCAAGAAAATTCCGTCTTCGGGTGGTAAGGTAGTGCTGAGATTAGGGTGTGTCTTATAGCCAAGTATTTTTGCGCAACAAAATCTTAAGATAACACTTTTAGCAGGACTTACAGTTAAAAAGACGAGAAAAGGACGAACTGTTGGTCATTGAGTGTTTTAGATCTGGTGGTTCTGAAAAGAACCAGGGTGGCTCTGAAAAGAGCCGTTATGGTGTTCTGAAGGAACCGTTTCTTATGCGGCCTCCGTCAAATGCGGACCACGAAACGAATTTCACACGAGCAGAGCTTTTTGGTCTGAGGTGTTGCAAAGATTGCGTAGAGTCCACTCCTTTATTCCTGTGAATTACAAAGTAATACTGCTTTTAGAGCGCTAATCAACTTCGATAGGAAAGCAGTCGACAAACGGAAATTCGCATGCGTGTTAACAGCACGTGCTTGTATTGCAAAAGAAAGCCATTAGAATCATAACTTTCTCTGGCTTCTTAGAGCATACAAGCCCACTTTTCAAAGATTTAAATGTTATCAATTTATTTGATGAAGTAACTGTTCACTTTGCGGTTTTTATGTACAAATTTAAAAACCAACTTCTTCCCACTTCACTTCAGTAAAAGAAACCCATAATTATAATACAAGGCTTACCTTTAGAATATTTAGGTATTTTTAATATTAGATATCAAGGCGCTAAGGTTTGGAATGCAATCAGTGATGACATTAAGCTTCTATCACTTAAACAATTTAAGAAAAAGTTAAAATCAAGTATTCTTGCAAGTTACTAACTGACTTAATTATACTATACATTTTCTTTCTTCCGTTAGTTAATCTGCCTATTTATACTGTATTTTCTTGCTTATTTTCGATAGCTTGTATTTTTAACTTGTAACTAGTTTTTGTTTGTGTGTTTCTATGTTTGTTGTATGTGTTACTTAGTCTTAAGTACCTGACACCTTTAGTCATTACAGCATTTAAAATCCTAAGAATAGCTGCTCAATTCTACTAGCCTGGTGGTAATTTTGGGCAGCCATGCACTTTATTTTATTTGTTTTATTACTTTTTTGTGATGTAAATTTAATTTAATTCAGGGTGCAAATAAAGTTGTTGTTGTTGTTGCTGTGCTCGGTAACATGATATCCATGACAACAAAACAATCGTTCGAACTTCGTTTCAAATTTGTGTCGCTCGCTCGAAAAGTTCCTTCTCTGAATACACAATGG
Source organism: Stylophora pistillata (assembly GCF_964205215.1). Lineage (NCBI taxonomy): Eukaryota > Metazoa > Cnidaria > Anthozoa > Scleractinia > Pocilloporidae > Stylophora > Stylophora pistillata. The sequence continues at coordinate 21,871,441 of NC_142531.1, read as the reverse complement.
GAGATAAGACCTACCTTCTCCGTCTATCCAGCATTTTTTGCGCACCGACTGAACTTGCATCTTCGGTTGGGTGTTGATATTAGGGAGCTTTAGCAACGACGACGGCGACGGCAACGAAAACGTCGTGTCGAAGTCTAACTTTTCGTTTTTGTAACTCTTTCGAGGTTATTCCGATGTGTTTCACTTGGAAAATGCTGGCGAACTATTCAGGGACTATATCATTACGAACAGCGTGAAAGTAAGGAAAAAGAAAGAAAAATTAACCGTCATGCGCTCACGTTCTCGAGAAAACCTAAAATTTGGTTATTTCACGTTGTTGTTTTGCCGAGAACGGCAAAGAAATGTACCAAAATGTTAAACGCACGTGCAGAGGGATTGTTTTTGCTCATTAAGCCTATTGTTTTTTGCCGTTCTCGTTGCTGAAGCTCCCTATTCAGCTATCAAACACCTCTGAATATGACTTTGGGTGTGAGTTTTTCGCCATTTGCCTTTACCGCCAGAGCAATCGTGAAACTTTCTCAGTTCCATCACATCCTTTCGTTAACTCTCAATCTTTTGGTGGGTCTTATAACCGAATATGTTCACGGAATTTTCAGTTTGGGAACTTGGCCTGACTAAGGCCTAGTTTATACGTCGCGCTACAGTCGAATTTAATTCAGACGAATTTAATTCAAGGTCCCGCAAGCAATTAAATTCGACGATAGCGCGACGTCTAATTATGCAACGAATTAAATTCGTCTGGTAAATTAAATTCGTCCCTGACGTTTTATCCTTCTTGGTAAGACGGATAAAATATCGATAATGCGTCTTCAGTTTTAACGTCGCACTAGCGTCGCGTCAAATGAAATGCATACATTTTCCCAACGTATTTCAACCACACCATGTTTGTTTCAAAATGAGACCTCTGACCAGAGGCACTGCATTTGGATCGTATTGATTTCGATCCGACGCATAAAATAACGCCAAGAATTACGTCGACGGAACGACGAATTTAATGGAATTAAATTCGTCTGAATTAAATTCGACTGTAGCGCGACGTATAAACTAGGCCTAGGTTGCTAAGTTTGGGGTGCGTCTTTTAACCGGGTGCGCTTAATAACCGAGAAACTACGGTAACTTTTAAAATCGAGCATAATTTTGAGCGTAAGTTACTTTTCTGAGAAAGAGGACACGATTGGTAGGACTACAGTTGGCCCAAGCGTACTGTGTGTGACTTTGGGTGTAAAGTTCATTAACGACAATAACTAACATATTAAGATCGAATTTCAAGCGTACGTGTGGGCCGTTAAAAAAAGGAAAAATTGTAAAAAGAAAAATAAGAAAAAATTAAAAAGGAAAATAAAAGGGAGGAATATACCGTATGAACTCTCCTTTCCTTTTTTTCCGTAGCTTCTTTGTCGTTTACGGTCGTTTTAACGGTGTTTTGGCGACTTTCTTTGTAACGCGTGTGGTGCTACCGGTCGACTGTGTATAAAAAAACTCAAGGCTGGAAACTTCAACATGTGTCGAACACCAACCTTCGTCACTCGAAGGCCGATAAATTCCACAAAATCGACCGATCTCCCTCAAATTCCATCCGCGAGAGCGCGTAGCTATTACCCACCCGTTCCAGCAGCAAAAGTTTCCAAATTGCGCTGCATCGATCTGAGAGCCGATTTAGCTGGAATGGGTGGTAAAACGGAGCGGCTCTCAGATCGATGCAGCGTAATTTGGAAACGTTTGCCGCTGGAACGGGTAGGCAATAGCTAAGCGCTCTCGCGGGTGGAAATTTTAGGGAGATCGATCGACTTTTATGGAATTTATCGGCCTTCGAGTGGCGACGGTTGGTGTTAGGGACCGGTTGAAGTTTCCAGTCTTGAGTTTTTTTATACACAGTTGGCCGGCAGCACCACTGGCGTTACAAAGAAAGTCGCTAAAACAGTGTCAAAAGGACCGTAAACGGCAAAGAAGCTACGGATAAAAAGGAAAGGAGAGTTCATACAAGGGCATAGCCCTTGTATGACCCCCCTTGGTAGGCCTTCTTTAGAGCAAACAACCTACAATATTCAGGTGGCGAAAACGCCATGACAATATCTTGGCTGTAAAAGCCATTGTTGAAAAGCCCACTTTTTTAAAATTTGAATTTATTGTAAAGTATTTTCTTCAACGGCTCTTGTATTAGTTAATAAAGGCCTTCATGCCGCGATAATGCGACTGAGTCCGCTGATACACACGGGAGAGCAACGGTGTAAATGGTGAGTAGCCTCTGTGACCCCAGCTTTGAAAAATCCTGGCTACGCCCCTGTCATACGGTATGTTCCTCGCTATATTTTCCTTTTTAATTTTTTCTTAATTTTTTTTCATAATTCTTTCTATTATACAATTGACTGGTGACACCGCAAGCGTTACTAAGAAAGTCGCCAAAACAGCGTTAAAACAATCTTTGGCAACAAAGCGGTTACGGAAAAAAGGGAAGGAGACTTCTCATGTTTTATTCCTCGCTTTTATTATCCTTTTAAATTTTTTCTTATTTTTCTTTATATAGCTTTTCCTTTTTTTAACGGCCCACACGTACGCTTGAAATTCGATCTCGATATGTTAGTGCCGCTACATCCAAAGTCACACACAGTACGCTTGGGTTGCCTGTGGTGGGACTTCGTTTTGAATAGGGTTGTTGACAGCTCTCAGAAATTGTCCTTTTGGCAGATAGTGTCGTGACAAGCTGAAGTGTCATTTCCAACAGTTTTTCTTAGATAAGGTTTAAGCACGTTTTCTAATAATTTTAGTGCGCTTGCGTGCAGAAACGTGTATTGCGTGTTCCAAGCACATCTGTATGGAATAGCAACTGTGGTCTTTTTTTTCCTGTCACGAATCACTAATGGTAATTAAAGATTGTAATCGGATCATATTCGGTCGTTTTAATGTCGAAACAAGGTAAAACAGTCAACGCTAAGGAAATAAGTATCATGCACAAGTCTTGGATCACGAAGAAACAATGATGAATGTTTGACAGTTTACGTTTACGGTCGGATGTACCTATCTAAGTCGTTTACGTGTGATAGAAATAAAACTAGGGAACTTTGTAACATTAAAAAAAAGAATTATTAGAACGGTTGAGATGAGCGAAAGTATGACTGCAATAAAGTGAAGAAAACGAAAGACACAGTCCTAAGTATTTGTTGGACCAGCGAACGCGGAAATATTCCTAACTCAATGGAAAATTCCGAAAAAGATAGATGACACGGTAAAACTCTGAAACCAGAGAAAAGAGAATCACTAGTGCGTTCGCATCAGAAATTCCTCGCGTACTGTTTTAACATAAAACACTGAGTTATCTGAATAACAAACACAATGTTCGTTAACGGACATATTTTCTAGCGCAAGATCATTGGCACCTGTTTCATCATATTGGTGTACCTTATCGATGTAAATGATATTAATGATCTCCCCTACGGCTATGAACTTCTTTTATTGCAATTGTGGTTCTTAGGAAGGACTTTATTTGTTTCATTATTGTCATCAATTGCTGTCACGCACATAAATATTTAGTTCATTAAAATTCTTGACGCAGCCAGCAGCCAGAGTATAATTTAAAGCGACCGCCTCCGAGCTGCGTTGTAAAAATTCGTCCACTGAACTTGGCATAGACTGATGTCCTTCAGTCGAAGCTCCTAATTAACAACAAATGCTCACAATCGGATACAGTTACACTTAACTAGTAGAGATGATTATTGTCTGGTTCTGGATCGTAGTGTTTTTTTTCACTTTCTTTGGTTTGGTGGGAAACAGCTGGGTTGTCTTCATCATCGCGAAAAGGAGAAGATTACAGACAACTGCCAACTGGTTCATCCTTTCCTTGGCGTTGGCCGATCTGGGTGTTACCTGTGAATATTTTCCGGCCGGCGCGATCTGCAATTTGCTTGTGGATACATGCAACCACGGCGTTCACAAAAAAACCACTCTCTTCTTCATGGCAGCTTCTGCTTTTTGCCTGACCGCCATGGTTGCTGAACGCTATATTGTTATAGTTCATTCCCTAGAATATATCCGTTTCTTGAAGACGAGAAACGTAGTCATTATCATTGCGACCTGTTGGACAGTTCCATTTCTTTTCATGATTTATGACCTCATCATCTATCTTACCAGAAGCGAACTATCCGCCGCTGAAAGAGCTATATTTGGTTCCACTCACATTATGCTCTTCAAAGTGTTACCAACAATATTTCTTTTCACGGCACATTTTCATATCCTTTTAATTGCTCGCAAACTCTCGCACGAGATGAAAGTTCTTCTGAAACAAGTTCAATTTAATATAGCAGCAAACACTGCTAAGCTAAAGAAAGTTAGAAATGCAGGATTAAAAACATCCACAGTGAGGCTGGTAACAACGCTTGTTTTCATATTCATAGCATGTTACGGAATAGCCATTCATTGGGCAATCTGCCATTTTTTTAACATCTGTAATGTGTCTAAATATGAAGAATGGGCTCAATATTTGCTACTTTTGGCCAATTCTACGCTAAACCCCTTCGTGTACGCATTTTTCAAAGACGATATCAAAAGAGAATCAAAAGCTTTCCTTTGCGGCTGGCTGAAACTGAAACAACGTCCCTTCCAGGTTCATCCTGAGTAGTAATGTTAAACGATAAAAATACAACTATCTTTAGCCTGAAATATCGTATGGGTTTCCTTACATTGGTGTCGGGGAAAGGAATGGCAATATTGTGGTACTTTAAACTATTCGATGCAAGGGATTATAACAAGGAAGGTTGATTACTTCTTATTCCTTTTGGAATTCTTATCTTAAAGGTAAGGTTTGGTCACGTTTTCCTCGTTATGATCGCGAAGTTGACATGGAAACAGTTGTTCAGTTTCTACGGTAATTAGAACTCGTGATAGTATCTTGGGAAAGCTATGTTATTAATTAAGTTAATTTGTTAGTCTAAATAGAGTAAATTTCTCTGGTAAAAAGGTAACGTTCAACACCTCTCGTTCCTAGAGGTCACCTGAGGTGTAAACATGTGATACTCTTCATGTTTCGCAATTAGATAGTTGTTATGACCAGTACGTAGCACCTTGGGGGCGGTACTTGTAAACGCCCCTTCTTCTCCAACTGTTGTGATCATGATATTGAAGCGATCTTCTAGGGTAATTTTCTCTTAAGATATCCTTTCAGGTGTGAATAATATTCTGTCAATAGGTTAGTTATGATTTTTACATTACCAATCTCGTTTCTGTTCTGGCCGATATTAACTGTAAGTATAAGAAATTTAAGGTAGAAAATGATTTTGTAGCTGCGCAAATAGCTCGAAGGCGTATACCAAGTGAGCAGGAACTGTCATACGTAATCTGACTTGATGATTCGCTGGTTGAGATAGAACGATGACGATACTAGAGGATTGACAGCTTAGTAGTGTCACCTGCAGTCTCACCTTCATAATCTGTGACCCTCGTTTTTCTAGTTAGATAGAGGCTAGTCCCCGTTGTAACAACTTGAGAAGAAAAGGGATTAGATAGATAGATAGATAGATAGATGGCTTTATTCAAAAACTTAGCAGCCAAAGGGCTGAATTATGTTGTTGTTACAATACTAAGAAAAGAAAAATATAAAAACTACACAAAAAAAATTACAACATGTATTTAAAATGTGAAAAAATAATCTATACCTGTATATTTAACAATTATTCCACTCGCGCGCGTTGGATATGAGATGATAGATAGCCAACGAGGCGCGTAGCGCCGAGTTGGCTATAATCATCTCATATCCAACAAGCGCGAGTGGAATAATTGTTTTATTAAAAACGTTAAATTAAATTATTAAATTTTATTAAATTTTTAGCTCCCTTTTGATTTTAAGCTGCACGTAAGCTTGCCATATTTGTAGATTATGGTATATTGGCTGATATACCATAATGGCTAAGCCAGTAAAATGTCTTGAATTGCATTATCCAATGATCTAGTTTTTAATAAATATGTATATGTAAGTGTATAAAAGACGGCAAGTTAAATAATCAGATATATTACATAATTACATGTTCATAATTGAGATAATTTTAATTATAAAACGGTGCTAGCCTTCCTTGCATTGTTATTAATAAAACTTAATTGTGTTCTTTTAGTTGAAAACTTGGCGATACTAAATGTTCCTTTCTTCCTTAAATTGTAATGGCAGTTATTATCGGCAGGCAAAAGTTTGTTCAGTTTGTGTCCTGGTCTGCTTGCTTCCTTAAATGGTTCACATGTAATCATCTGGCGCCTCTCCGATTGTTTTCCCAAGCCGGTTTCATCCAGTGCTTGCTTGATTAAAAAAGAATTAACCAAACCGACAACGAGTGTTAGAGATTTAACTTCTAACAGTAAGACAAGAACAATGCAGCAGTGCTGTCTAAAAAATAGGTTTAAACTAAAGCAAGATTGGTGAACCTTGCCAAATGTGTTTGAATTTAACCGAAATCGTAGTACTGAAAATGGGTAGGGCGGACGAAGCGCGAAATAACTGAACGATTTCTTCTCTCACACAACAATTCAAAGGCCTGCGCTTATTAAAGAAGAAGTTAGGGGGGAGACTAAGTCTAAAACTATACCTTTACTACTGAAAAACGCACTTAAACCCAAATACTTCCACGTCACAAAGCGTGAGAAATACGTCCATGTCTTATCGGCACCAGGAGAACAGTAATGATCATTGCAATCTGTTGGGGAATTCCACTTCGTTTAACGAATTTTTTCTCAGCAAAGGTTCCACGAAGAAACATCTGTAGTTGGCGTCATTTTCACAATACTCTCTGTTTACGGCCTCGGGCGCGCGTGGTATCCGAGACCTCGGGCACAGTTTTTTTCAATATGGACCTCCCGGCTACTGAATAACATATATATAGACCTAATGATCAAAGAGATAAGAAAAATGGAAATAGCTGTAAAAGAGCTCTCAGTGTCCTAACAAGCACTAACAAGTGCTGCCACGGTAAAGAATGGACTAGTGAGTTCTAGAATCATTTTCAGGCTCTCTTTGCCTCCTTCTTGACGCATGAGGTCAATTTCATTTTGGGAAGCGCTGTTTCAGAGTTGTCATAGAAGTAGATTGATGTTTGAACTTAGTCAATATAGACTCACTGAGGGTGCATTTATCAAGCTAAGTGTCGCATAGTTGTACATTTCTATTCTACACAATTGTTTAACGATTTGCCGAATGAAAATCGTTATTAGAACTATTTGGAGTTTGGCTTCTGCACGAAATGAAGGCAACTTTACGTATGATGCACGATCCTCGCGGTAGAGAGCGCTATTTATGCAATAGCGAAAATCAGACCTGAAAAAAAAATCAGGCCTGTACGGGATTCGAACCACTGACCTCTGCGATACTAGTGCAGCGCTCTACCAATTGAGCTAACAAGCCAACTGGGAGCAGGCCAGTTCAAAATATATGAACTTCATATATTCATCATATCCGATTTATCGTCACGGGTTTATTACGAATCAACTTAACGGCTTGCTCCCAGTTGGTTTGTTAGCTCAATTGGTAGAGCGCTGCACTAGTATCGCAGAGGTCAGTGGTTCGAATCCCGTACAGGCCTGATTTTTTTTCAGGTCTGATTTTCGCTATTGCATAAATAGCGCTCTCTACTGCGAGGATCGTGCATTATACGTATCTATAACTGCAGTTCAAAATAAATGAACTTCATATATTCATCATATCCGAAGGCAACTTTTATGCTAACAACTGCAAACATTAGATGGCTCACTAAAACATGCTTTTCAGTTAGCTGTCACAAATTTGCCATTGAGTGTTTGAACAATGCACGGGATATGTCAATTAAGTAGATTAAAAGTTGCTTAATTTGCAAGCAATATCGCTTTTTACTTAAAACTCTGACATTTGTTTTGTTGTTACTCAGCAGAGTGGCAAATCATTCTAGTTTTGTACGTAAGCTGCGAATGCAGTGTAATTAACTAATAAAATTTTCTTCTCCGTATTCCTTGTCACCCTAGCACTGGTGTTCTTTTTAAAATGCAGCGTGGAATTATACAAACTAAGATTTAAGACATTGGATCACCCCTTACTTAAGAGATAGTAACAAATGAATTCTTGTTCCGAAAACAATATTCTAATTTTGAACTACAAAACAAAATTTGCGAAAGTAAAATTGGCATAAAAGATTAACTGCAAATGTCACAAATAGAGGAAAATGTTTAATTTTACCGTGAATTTCGAGGAAAAATATTGAAAGTTGCCATCTGAGTGAACTGACATTTTATTTTAAAGAGATGTTTTTCTCATTTTCTGCAACCCAAAAAACGTAGTGTATATAATACTTGTATCTTTTTATCAACACTGCACTCCCACTTTTTTTTTCTTACTGTTAGTAAATTCTGAACTACCAGCATGTTTGATTTACAGCTTTTGCTGAAAATCAAACATACTGGTAGCTTAGAATTTACTAACAGGCAAAAAAAAAAAAAAAATGAGTGGGAGACGCTAGTAATTAATATAATATAGATCAATTTCTATAGCGCATTTCCATGTAAATGCTCTAATGCGCTTTACAACACTGTGCGGGGGACTTTTCCAGACTGCCGGCGGCAGTTTACAATTAATAAAGGAGAACTTTTTACAGATGCCCCCTCCCCCCCTTCCCAGTAAACAGGCCAGACCACATCACAGTAATCTCGTGATATGGGTTCTTTAACGTCCCTTGCCGAGATTAACTAATTGATAGGTGCAGGAGACGGGACCTCCGGCTTTACGTCCTATCCGAGAGGACGAAGCAATGTGAGTGAAGCGTCTTGCTTAAGGACACAACGTCAAGCCCCAGCCAGGACTTGAACCCGGGCCATCTGACCTAGAGTCCAGCGCCCTGACCACTGGACTACTCACGCCTCACGTGAGTAGTCCAGTGAGCAGTCCTCTGAATTACTAATATAGATCAATTGATCGATAATTGATCTAATTGATCTATATTAGTAATTCAGAGCAGCGTTGATAAAAAAAAACCCAAGAATTATATTCACTAGGTTTTTGGGTTGCAAAAATGTATGTTTCCTGCAGTATCACTTTGTAAGTAGTGTAAGTACCAAGAAATATTTATTTCTTATTAACCGAGCGGGAGGTCTGTATGGGAGAATCTTCACCGAGGTCGCCAGTACAGACCGAACGCAGTGAGGTCTGTACCAGCGACCGAGGTCAAAATTCTCCCACACAGACCGACCTAGCTCGGTCAGAATAAGATGTTTATTTTATGGCTGTGTCTTATATGTCAAGTTTTTGTATTCTTTGTACCTTTTTTTTTTCTAGACCGGTCTAGATGCCGGTCTAGATGGGAAAATCTAGACTGCCTTCAATATTGATCTCAGCCAATCAAATTCGTGAATTCGGTAGTTCCCAGTCCTTGTGAGACAGTCATATAATAAAAGTATTGTAATGCAATCTAGGCTGTATGTAGAGAACTTTGTGAAAGTATCCTTAACATAGGTAATGTAAGTATTGTAAGTAATGTTCTTTGGTTATAGCAAAAATTAAAAAATAAGGTATGTTTGATTTTTAAAAGGTTCTGATTGTAGATAGTTATCTCAGACATAAACGCATTCCTACTTTTGCATAATAATATTGTACACTCTAGTTGGATATATGTATATGTATACTCAACAATTATTCCACGAGCGCGCCTTGGATATGATATGATAGATAGCCAACAAGGCGCGTAGCGCCTCGTTGGCCATTATCATCTCATATCCAACAGGCGCGAGTGGAATAATTGTTTTATTAAAAAAACGCCCCTAAGATATTAGACAAATCTTCTGGACTTTATTTTGTAAGAAGAAAGCGGATGTTACAATGTACAGATATTAGATTATGGTATATTGGCTAAAATCATCTCATATCCAACAAGCGCTAGTGTAATAATTGTTTTATTAAAAAAAAACGCCCCCAAGATATTAGACAAATCTTCTCGACTTTATTTTTTAAGAAGAAACCGGATGTTACAATGCATAGATATTAGATTATGGTATATCGGCTGATATATCTTGTGTCGTTTCCAATCATATTTACTCGGTACATGTACCGCCAGAAAAAGGTTGAAGAGGTACTTCTGATTTTCCACAGCAACATTTTAGTAGACTAGCAGTCCTTCCTTTTCGGCAAAGTCCGTAGGAGGTACTCGAAAGGTAAGTTAGCAAGTTTTAGAGGACCTCACTCGTGGAGCTTCCGCGGCGCATCGGCGCCACTCCAAGAGTTTCCCCACAGCACTCTAAAGGTTGAAAGGTCAAGATTCTCAATCCTTATTTTGAATCCCCACGAAGAATCGAAAATCAGACTTTTGGCTCCACGCTTTTCGATGCTCTACCACTGAGCCATAGAGACTCAGAATTTTTTCTTTGTCCCACGCTCGAGATAAGACGAAAAATATCTTGATAAATGTCAAAGATGTTTCAGTTTGGCCAAGTTAAAGTTGTCTAATTTGCAAATAATATCGATTTTACTGACATTTATATTATTGTCACTCAGTCGAGTGATACATCCTTTTAGTTTTCAATAGAGGCTGTCAATTCAGTTTGATCAACCAAACCTCTTTTCGTTCTTTCATATTCCTTGTCACAATAACACTCCTCTTCTTTCCAAAGTATAACACGAAGGTGGATCATCATCATCATCATCATCATCAGTCATCTTCGTGCTCTGTTGCGCATAAGGCCTTGATACTTCTCTTCCATCGGTCCCGGTCTCTTGCAATAATCCATTCCAGTTTCCTATGGTAACAAATTTTCTTGGGTTTCAGAAGTGACTCTGTCGATCGGGGGGCTTCTTCTTTAGAGCTTTCACCCTCCAATGTCATCCGGCGCTGGTAGTCCGTAAACAACACATCACTGCCGTGGGGTACCTGATCAGTCTCTTCATTCTGCCCTTTCTTCCCTTGCATTCTTTGAAAAGTATTTCCGGTTTCAGTAATAATATTTTTTTTTACGGGGAAGGGATATTAGCCCTTCGCCCAACCCCCAACCTGGAGGGCCAGGTGTTGCAATTAGTCAGGGCTCTCACTTGGAACTTGTCCAACATGGTTGAACCTACCAGTGACCAAAGGAGGTGGATCATCTTTTGGCAATCCATCAAGGACAAGAAACAGATGGATTGGTGTTCCGAAGATATTATTCTAATTTTTAACTACAAAGCATTACTAAAATGAGCGGGAACAAATAAGTTAAAAGAAATATAGTAAAAATGTCAAGGTTAGAGGTACATTTTCCGGCCTTTAATCTTGGGTGTTACGGGCAAAATTAAGATATTTCCCACAAAGGTTTTGTAATTTTTCATCTGAATGAAGGGAAAGTTTATTTTCAATGATTGATTTTCTCAGGCTGTGGAACCCGAAAACCTCGTGTTTGTGATACCGTCCACATGCACTCGTTAAACAAGAAAATAGTGAAAGATTCTAGGGTACTGGTAAATATTTTATCAGTTTACAGTAGTCACAAAACTATGAGTCTGAGTTACTATGAATTCTTGAATTTTTCTTGGTTTAATTATTACATAGAAATAAAGCATGTCTGTTTTCAGTGAAGTTATAAAAAGCCAACTTTAAGGAGCCATGGAGTTTATTCTCTCCACTATGTTAACTGTTAAAATCACTATTTACTTTTCTGAGAGAGAGGATTTTGACAACTCTCAAAAATTGTCCTTTCGGCAGATATATAGATGATACGGTAAAACTCTGAAATCAAACGACAATCACTTAAGTGTTCACAGCAGAGAGTCCTGATGTAAACCTGTTTTAACCTCATGCACTTAGTTATTTGAATAACAAATTCAATGTTTGTAAACGGAAGCGTTATCTGATGCAAGATTATTGTCACCTGCTTCAGCATAAAAAACTAAAATGCGAGAATGATGTAAATTATATATTAGTAATCTCACCTATTTCTATAGACCTCCTTTGTTGGAACTGACGTTCTTGGGATGGACTTCCTTTGTTTCAAGATCGTCATCAACTGTATGATACGCATATAACTAGTGCATTTAAATTCTTGACGGAACCAGAAAGCAGAATATAATTTAAAGGCATCGCCTCCGAACTTTATGGTGAAAATTCGTCCACTGAACTTCGCATAGAGGGATATCCTTTCGGAGAAGCTCCTATATTAACTGTGAATGCTCCCCATCAAATCGAATCTAACTACACGCGCTAAACCATAAGAGATGACTATTAACTGGATCGTAGGTTGGTTTTTCACTTTCTTTGGTCCGGTGGGAAACATCTGGGTTATCCTCATCATCCCGAGAAGAATACGATTACAAACAACAACAAACTGGTTCATCCTTTCCCTGGCGGTGGCCGATCTGGGTGTTACTTGTTGCTATTTTCCGGCCCTTATAATCTGCGATGTGCTTGTGGATACATGCGACAACGAAGTTCGCCTAATAATCGTTCGCTTCTTCACAAGAGCTTCTGCCTTTTGCCTGACCGCCATGGTTGCTGAACGCTATATCGCTATCGTCCATTCCTTAAAATACATCCGTTTCTTGACGATGAGAAACGTAGTCATTATTATTGCGACCTGTTGGACAATTCCATTTCTTTTGATAACTTGTGACTTCACCATCTTTCGTACCAGAAGCGAATTATCCGCCGCAGGAATAGCTATAGTTGGTTCCATTTACATTTTGATCTCCAAAGTGTTACCGACAGTGCTTCTTTTCGCAGCAAATTTTCATATCCTGTTTATTGCCCGCAAACTCTCTCGTGAGATGAAAGTTCTTTTCAAACAAGTTCGATTTAACGTCGCAGCAAACTCTGTGGAGCTTAAGAAAGTTGGAAAAGCGGGATTAAAGGCATCCACAGTGAGGTTGGTGACAGTACTTGTTTTCATATTCATGGCATGTTACGGAATAGGTATCCATTGGGGAGTCTGCCGTTTTTTTTATCTCTGTAATGTCTCTAAATATGAAATATTGGCATACAGTTGGCTACTTCTCTCCAATTCTATGCTAAATCCCTTCGTGTACGCATTTTTAAAAGAGGATATCAAAAGAGAATCAAGGGTTTTCCTTTGCCACAGGAGGAAACTGAAAATACGTCCTTTACTGGTTCAGCCGTAGTAGTAAGCCAAGAAACGTCTGCACTTGCGTGTGCGCTTATCAAAGAGGAATTTGAGAGGGGGTGTAAGGATAAACCTACACCTTTACGAAGGAAAACGCACTTAAACCTGACGTATTCCACGTCACAAAGCGTGAGATGTCCGGATCTTATCAACAACCAAGAGAACAGTAATAATCATTGCCATCCGTTGGGGAATTCCACTTCTTTTTTAACGGATTTTTTCTCATAAAAGGTTCCATTAAAGAAACATCTACGTATGATGCACGATCCTCGCAGTAGAGAGCGCTATTTATGCAATAGCGAAAATCAGACCTGAAAAAAATCAGGCCTGTACGGGATTCGAACCACTGACCTCTGCGATACTAGTGCAGCGCTCTATCAATTGAGCTAACAATTATATTGTCTCCCGCAGCACTGTGAAGTTGGCGTACTAAACGACGAACTTATCCGAGATAGGATAGTTGTGGGGCTAAAAGACAAGAAACTGTCTGAAAAACTGCAGTCAGATCCTAAATTGACTCTGGATAAGCCAGCAAACCAAGCCAGGCAATCAGAGGCAGTTAAGAAACAGCAAGGCATTCTGTACAGGGCACCCAACCAGAACCTCCCTCAGCTAATGTGGGTGTAATATCAAAGAAAAGAGGTAAAGAAGTGAAAGGGAAAGATCAGAAGGATAAGCCATTCAAAAACTCTAAGTTAGCAGGCAAGACCCCTAAAACAAAATGTACCAGATGTCTGGGCACACACCATTGGAAACAGGAATGTTCCGCCAAGGACTCTAAGTGTAACAAATGTTTCAAGAAGGGACACAGGGCAAAAGTATGCAAATCCTAGTTGAAAAAGAAAGTTGAGGAAGTTGGAAAGTTTAAAGCTGTTTAAGGGTCGAGCTAGGAGGAGAATTCTTTCTCGGTCAACTCACCGAATTAGACATGGTTGAAGGAAACAATATTATTGCCTACCCGATCCATAAAACTAATTTCTTTTACAATGACCTTGTCACTTCCATGATACAAGCGAAATTTTCTAAAGATGTTTTACACTTAATGATCGTCATTAAAAATCCATAGGGTTTGCTCACTGTATATTGTGAAAGCAACCTTTCTACCAACTGCTGCCTACATTTAATTTGACGGGTCAGTGAAACATGCTTTTATTGGCTGACATTAATTGTCCAATCAGTGTTTAGAACTTTTGTTTGAAGAGAACGCATCTAGATAGCGAATACATAGTTCATTTATGTACATATTCATATCAGCCTACGAGAGCAGAGGCCTTCTACACTGCTGCATTCAAAAATATATACACGGAAAGTTTAGTAACCGCTCAGAGTAGTCGGTGAGTTAAGGATCGTAGCTGGGCTGCCGAGTCTGTTCACGTTTAGCAATCTTGTGATCGAACATCCCGTTGCTAGCTTTCTATGCGCCAAACTGCGAGATATGTAATACGTTCTCAATATAGACTGCGAATAAAAGTTCGTTAATTAATCCAATTATTTTCCCTTCATGTTCCTCTTCACCGTGGTGATTCCTTCTTTTCAAAGTATAGCATGATTTTATACAAACTTAAACATAAGGCAGTGGATCACCTTTTGGCAATCCATCATGGAAAAGAAACAGGTGGATTGGTGCTCCGAAAATCATTTTATTGTAATTTTGAACTACGGAGCAATGGTAAAATGAAACGAACACATAATTCATGAGAAATTTAATGAAAACCTCAATGATAAATATTGGTGAACGGATAGTTTATTTTCGATAAATATTTTTCTGACATGAGTCTTTGGAACCCAGAAAATCTCGTGTATATGATAATGCTTTTTGATTAGTAGCTGCTATACTGACTTCCTAACTTCGCTTTTTAATAGACTTATATGTATACTTGGCTTTGCAATTCTATCATACATGTATTCATAAATATATGGAAAAATGTGTTTTGACGCCAATAAAGGCAGCTTTGCACAACTGTTATAGTTGAAGTAGGAAGTCTCCACTAAAGTCCATTCACAGTAGGTGTGTTGATGAAGCGAATAGGTTTTTGAAAATACATAAAAGAGTGACAGGTGGTCTCGCGGACTGAAAACTTTTTAATTCTAGACTACAAAGAATTAACATAACGAGCGCAAACAAAAATTCATGAGATATTTAATACAGATGTCAGTGGTAGAGGATAAGGGTTTTATTCGCGTGCGCATCCTGACAAATATTGAGAAGATTGATGTCTCGGTTATGGGAGTGTTAATTTTCGATGAACAATTTTCTTTAACTGAGAGAGCTGACGAGAGTTAGGGTAAGTGTTTGTTGACTGATTTATCAAAAAACAAAAGTGATGTCTTATAGACGGGTACGTTCTTCATCATTTTGCAAGCTTGTGGCCATCTTTGTCAACAGTAACACTCAAAATGCAGAAACTGTGCAATAGGCCAATAAGCACGTAAATGATATCCTTGAACTCTCTGGCCCACATAAACACAAGTTTTATTAAAAGAGAACACCTCTAAGTTGCATTTTGAAGACCCATTAGTTAACATATCTACTTCTATCAAAGCTCCAAATCGACAGAAAATTTCTATTATCAGATTCAGATTCAGATACACAATCAAAAGAGGATGGATATTGACTGGATTGTTGGTTGGTTTTTTACTTTCTTTGGTCTGTTGGGAAGCAGCTGGGTAATTTTCATTATTATAAAGAGAAGAAGATTGCAGACAACAGCCAACTGGTTTATCCTTTCCCTAGCGGTGGCCGATCTTGGTGTTACTTGTGGATATTTTCCGGCGTCCATGATCTGCAACGTGCTTATGGGCACATGTAACAACGACCTTCGCCTTATATTCGCTAACTTTTTCAGCGAAGCTTCTGTCACTTGCTTAATAGCCATGATTGGTGAACGTTATATCGCTATCGTTCATTCGTTAAGGTACGTTCGTTACCAGACCACCTGTAAGACAATCACTATCATTACAATCTGCTGGGCATTTCCTTTTATTTTGGCCATTTTCCGGCTCATCGTCTACCTAGGCAGCGGCGAGGATTTAATCGTAGAAACGCCTATATTCGCTGTCATTCAGATCACACTTTTCCTATTCTTACCAACAATACTTATTTTCGCGGCACATTTTCATATCCTATTAATTGCTTGCAAACTCTCTCGCGAAACGAAAGCTCTTTTGAAACAGATAAGATTTAACGTAGCTGCAAACTCCGTGAAAGTAATTAAAACTAGAAATGTGGGATTAAAAGCCTCCACAGTGAGGTTGGTAACTGTACTAGTTATCATATGTATGGTATTTTACGGAATAGATATCCATCTGTCGATATGCTTTTACTTTAATCTCTGTGATGAGTCTAACTATGAAACGGCAGCAGCTGAAATGCTCCTATTGGCCAATTCTACGTTAAATCCTATTGTGTACGCTTTTCTTAAAGAGGATATCAAGAGAGAATCTAAAGCTTTGCTTTGCCGCAGAAGGAAACTGAAATCACGTCCCTTCCAGGTTCATCCGGAGTAACAAGCTGCGGGAAAGATTCCAATCAACGGTGCTTGGTGAAGACAAAATGGGTAAAAACTGACACACAACTGAAAAAAAATGGTTAAATCTGTAGTCGAGGCAAGTTGCCCACCCAGCCAGAGCTTATCCCGGTTTGAGGAATGAACTCAACACTTCGCTTTGTAAACCTTCGTAAAACGAAGCGATTTATGACGAAAAAAATTATTTTAGTCTTCTAGTTCCAAAAACATACCTTAAAATGCAAAAAGATACAAATATCACGCCGGTCAGAGAGTGATTGGCGGTTGGCGAAGGAAGGAATATTTCTCAAATTGTTTCTGGCTGTCATAGATCTTTCCGCATGCAAAATAATATGTTTTAAGTCTTTCTTTTAAAGTGCACCTAAACCCCAATTTTTTTTTTCGCTTAACGAAATAAGCGTATTTTTTGGAGTATTTCTGTGCAAAATATTTTTATTTGCTCAAATCTTCAATTTTCTGTGTTCAGTCAAAGTAAGGAAAATAGGCCGCCATCTTGGCTCACGACCGAGTTTAAAGAGGAATGGTTCTAGCGAGTGATGTGACGTCAAATCGAGAACACAAAAGTCTGCATTTCACGCATTTTCACTTGTTTGGGTAGGTTGTCGTCGATATTGTCCCGATATATGCCGACTAGGTGCGTTGTCTGAGGAATGTATGAAGCGCGATACCCTCTTGCAAATTTCGCACGCTGCTACATCCTCCTACAACACACTTTGTCGGCATATTTTCGGACAATATCAACTAAAACCTTCCCAAACAAGTGAAAATGTGTGAAATGTAAGCATGACATATTACGTAATAGCTATCCGTAGGGTAATCTACTTTTTTTAACATCTGCAGTGTGTCTAAATGTGAAGGAGGGGCTCATGTTTCGCTACTTTTAGCCAATTCTACTGTAAACCCCTTTGTACGCATTTTTCAAAGAGGATATCAAACGAGAATCAAAAGCTTTCTTTGCTACATGCAGGAGGAAACTGAAACTACGTCCCTACCAGGTTCATCCAGAGTAGTAAGACAAGAACAGTACAGCAGTTCTGTCTACACAATAGGCTTAAACTAAGGAAGACTGATAAACTGCCAAGTGCGTTTGAATTTAACCGAAATCGTGATACTTAAGATGAGTGGAGACGAAGCGCGAAATAACTGAACAATTTCTACTCTCAAACAGCAATTCAAAGGTCTGCACTTGTGTGTGCGCTTACCAAAGAAGAATTTAGGAGGGGGTCTAGAAATAAAGCTACACTCTTACGACTGAAAAACGCATTTGAACTTTTGTCTCCCCGTCACAAAATTTTTTCTTTGTCCCAAGCTCGTGATAACACGAAAAATACCTTTCTAAATGTCAAAGATGTTTCAGTTAGGCTAAGTGAAAGTTGTCTGATTTGCAGATAATATCGATTTTACTGATATTTCTACCGTTGTCACTCGGTGGAGTGATACATCATTTTAGTTTTCAATAGAGGCTGTCAATACAGTTTGATCATCCTTCCTCCATATTTCTTGTCGCAATAGTACTGCTCCTCTTTTCAAAGTATAGCATGGAAGTGGATCACCTTTTGGCAATCCATCAAGGACAAATAAAAGGTGGATCGGTGTTCCGAGCTTGAATATCATTCCAATTTTTAAAAAGATCTTCCTTCGAACTGCATGGTGAGAATTCGTCCACTGAACTTTGCATAGACTGATTTCCTTTTGTGGAAGCTCCTTTATTTAACAGTAAATGCTCCCTATCGAATCTAGTTAAACTCGCTAAACCAGTGAGATGACTATTGCCTGGTTCTGGATTTTAGGTTGGTTTTTCACTTTCTTTGGCCTGGTAGGAAACAGCTGGGTTATTTTCACCATAGCGAGAAAAAGAAGATTACAAACAACAGCCAACTGGTTCATCCTTTCCTTGGCGGTAGCCGATCTGGGTGTTACCGGGTGGATATTTCCCGGCGGCCGTGATCTGCAATGTGCTTGTGGATACATGCAACAACGAAGTTCGCCTAATAATTGCTATCTTCTTCGTAAGAGCTTCTGTCTTTTGCCTCACCGCCATGGTTATTGATAGCTATATCGCTATCGTCCATTCTTTAAAATACATCCGTTTCTCGTCGACAAGAAACGTAGTCATTATTATTACGACCTGTTGGACAGTTCCGATAATTTACGAATTCATCATTTATCTTGCCGAAAATGAACTATCCGCCGCAGAAGCGGTTATACTTGGTTCCATTTACATCGTGCTCTTCCGAGTGTCGCCAACAATGCTTCTTTTCGCGGCATATTTTCATTTCCTATTAATTGCTCGCAAACTCTCTCGCGAGATATGAAAGTTCTTTTGAAACAAGTTCGATTTAAAGTCGCAGCAAACTCCGTGAAAATAATGGAAGCCAGAAATGTGGGATTAAAAGCATCCACGGTGAGGTTGGTAACAATATAGTTTTTTATATTTGTGGCATATTGCGGAATATTTATCCACTGGGAAATCTGCTTTGCATTTATGCCCGGATCAAACGTCGAACTTTTCATGAGCCGAACTTAATATCTGTTTGGGTCGACCCAAATGATTAGGTTCGACGGTTGATTCAGACGTCGAACTTAATATTCGTCGTACTTAATTTACGAGCTCTACAATAGTCAGCGGTCGGTCATGGCGGACGTTCCAGAAGGTAGTGACCGGCGAAGAGCTTTTGCTTTTCGTGCCATTCGGGAGGATAGGAAACGGAGAAAAATGTTACGAAGTTTCTTACAGGCTGACATCGCAAGAAGGCAATTTATGATGAATATATGTGTCATCGGTCTGCTGTTAAGTGTGTCACGAAAAAGTGCAACACCAGTCTACAAACGTTCCTGCAGGAGGCTCCTGAGAAATATGGGATGGTTTAACCTGGTTTGGAGCACGTATTCCGATGAACGATTCACGAATAACACATGTCGTCTGGAACAACCGTTTTCCGCCAACGCGCCATTTTTTTTCCACTCTAATGCGCACACTTAAGGCGAAAGAAGGGGATTGTGGGATGGAAAATGTATTATAATAATTTATGCATTAGGTACATGAAAAGTATAATTTATGAATTAAGCACATGAAAAGTTCGACGTTTGAATCGGAGTCGCTCCGTAATCGAACTGACCGACTGGCCATGCGAACTTAATTCTCGGGTAGACCCAAATAACATCTGTCGAACTTAATTGATTCAAACGTCGATCTCTTCGTGTACTTAATTAGGGCTATTAGGTTCGGCTCATGAAGAGTTCGAAGTTTGAACCGGGCCTTAGTCTTTGTTATGTATCTAACCCTGAAATAGTGAGAGCAAGTTTGCTGCTTTTGGCCAATTCCACGTTAAACCCCGTTGTGTACACATTTTTCAAAGAAGATGTAAAAAGAGAATCAAAAGCTTTCCTTTGCCGCAGGAGGACACTGAAACTGCGTCCCTTCCAAGTTCATCCAAAGTAGTATGCTAAGAACGATGCAGCAATTCTGTCTACATAATAGGTTTTAACCTAAACAAGAATGGTGAACTTTACTATATATGTGTGAATTCCACCGAAATTGTAGTATTGATGATGAGTGGGGACGAAACGCGAGTTTCTACCCTCAAAAAACAATTTAAATGTCTGCACTTGTCTGTGCCTACCTAAGAAGAAGTTAGGAGCGAGGGAGTCTATGTATAAAGCTACACTTTTACGATTAAAAAACGCATTTAAACATGATAAACCCAACTTCTTCCTGGTCACAAACGCAAGAAGTGCGTCCTGCCTTATCGCCACCAGGAGAATAGTAATGATCATTGCAATCTGTTGGGGAATTTCACTTCTTTTAAACGGTTTTTTCTAGGCAAAGGTTCCATTAAAGAACCATCTGTAGTCGATGTCATTTTCACAATACTCTTTGTTTACGGCCTCGGCCACGCGCAGTATCCAAAATCTCGGGTTCTGATCAAAGAGATAAGAACAAAAGAAAGAGCTGTGAAAGAGCTCTCAATGTGAGTTCTAGCATCAGTTTCAGGCCTCCTCTGCCTCCCTCGTGACGTATGAGACCACTTTCGTTTTGGGAAGCGCTATTTCAAAGTTGTCAAGATGTCAAAGATGGTTCAATTAGATCAGATGAGAGTTTGACTTTTCTACTGTTGTCAATCAGTAGAGTGGTAAATCATTTTAGTTTCCAATAGAGGCTGTCAACGCAGTTTGATCAACCAAACCCCTTTCGTTCCACTATATACCTTGTCAAAATAGCACTGTTCTTCTTTTCAAAGTATAGCATGGAAATAGATCACCCTTTGGCAATCCATCAAGGAAAAGTAACAGGTGGATTGGTGTTCCGAAAATATCATTCTAATTTTTAATTACAAAGTATTAATAAAATGAGCGAGAACAAACAAGCCATGAGAAATTTAATACAAATGTTGCGTTTATTTTACGGTGGGTGTCACGGAAAAAACAGGGAAACTTCCTGAAATGGCGAGAGGTTATAAGATCTTTGTAAGTGGAGAGTTTACTTTCAAAAGTTGAAATGGTAAATTGGCCACCGTAATGATTACAAAAGCTGACGTTTCGAGCGTTAGCCCTTCGTCGGAGCGAATAGAGGAATTGTGGGTTGTGTGTGCTTTTAAAGGCAGAAAATGGAGCTACGTTATTGGTGGGTGCATGGCAACGAGAAAAACATGAATAAATTAGTGGAATGAAAAGCGTTCATTGATCCCTGTGGGATTTAGACTGCCGGTTTGAAAGATGAGCTTTTGTTCAAGATTTTTACGGCTTTCCGTGCCACCTAAGTGCAAGGAAAGACCGCAGATTGCCATATGTTGCTTAGAATGATTGGGTAAATTAAAATGTCTAGTGACTGGTTTCGATGTGTCCTTGTCATTCCTTTCCACGTCTCGAAGGTGTTCTCGGAATCGGTCACCTAGTCTTCTGCCTGTTTCGCCGATGTATATCTTTTTGCAATAAGTGCAAGTTATGCAATAGATTACATTAGCGGAGGTGCACGTGAAGTGATCGGTGATCTTAATGGATCGTTTAGGTCCCGATATTTTATCAGTGTTGTGAATGAAAGGACACGTTTTGCATCGTGCACGAGCGCATTTAAAAGTGCCTGGTTGCTCATTAGTCTGAAAAGAACTTCTGACCAAAAAATTGCCTAAGTTTTTGTCGCGTTTGAATGAAATGAGCGGAGGCTGCGAAAAGATAGTGCCTGTCTCTGGATCGTTTTGAAGTAATTTGAAGTTTTTAAGAATGATGGATTTAACTGAGTGGTTGTGAGGGTGAAACGTGAGAGTGAATGGAATGCGGTCGGAATCTTCCTTATGCGACGTTTGTAGTGCTGAATGTCGATCAATAAGTTGAGCGCGGTGGTAACCCGCTTGAACGACGGAAACAGGGTAACCACGTTCATCGAAGAACTGGCACATTGACTCTGATTTGTGGTGAAAATCAGAGTCATTACTACATTCCAAGAACACCTTCGAGACGTGGAAAGGAATGACAAGGACACATCGAAACCAGTCGCTAGACATTTTAATTTACCCAATCATTCTAAGCAACATATGGCAATCTGCGGTCTTTCCTTGCACTTAGGTGGCACGGAAAGCCGTAAAAATCTTGAACAAAAGCTCATCTTTCAAACCGGCAGTATAAATCCCACAGGGATCAATGAACGCTTTTCATTCCACTAATTTATTCATGTTTTTCTCGTTGCCATGCACCCACCAATAACGTAGCTCCATTTTCTGCCTTTAAAAGCACACACAACCCACAATTCCTCTATTCGCTCCGACGAAGGGCTAACGCTCGAAACGTCAGCTTTTGTAATCATTACGGTGGCCAATTTACCATTTCAACTTTGTTGATATATCCAAATTATTTCGTTACTCCCACCGACGCAGCCCCAAACAGTTTCTTTCGAAACTATCAGCCTTTACTTTCAAAAGGTAACTTTTTGAAATTAAACTCTCCACTTACAAAGCGTAAGTGGAGAGTTACCCATTTTTCCATCGGTGTACGCTGCTGACGAGAGCAAATACAAAGACTAGTTTTCCGCGCGCTTGTTTTTTCTGGTCACGTAAGATTTGTCAAATAAAAGAAAAGTCTTTTGCTACAATGTAACAATGTTATGTTATAAAACAAATGATAAACGCCACAGTGTACACTATTGGGTTATGGATGCACTTGGGAGGTTTGCTAAGCACTCAAGAAGTTATAATCGCTCTCGGCTATCGCCTCTCGCGACACTTACGCTTCTTTCTTACTTAGCAAACTCCGACGTGCCTTCATAACTCGATAGTGTACGCTGTGGTGTTTTACCATTTGTTAAGTAGTGTTAAACTTTGTATGCTCAGTTATTTTGCCTGCTTGTAGCTATCCGTGTCAGCAATAAGACCCCAAAATGCAGAAACTTTGCAAAATTATGTCAATGACGACACAAATTGTTTTAGATAGGGCAGCTGTCAAGTAGCATTTTGCTGGTGAAGGAAGAACTTCTTTTTTTTTCCTTTGTTGTCCAATAAGCATGTAAATGATATCTTTAAACTATGTGGTTAACCACACAGACTTGCATAAAAGATATCTGAAACCCGTTAATTCAACATCTCTACTTCCATCAACTGCAAGGCGACAGAAAATTTTTATTATCAGATTCAGCTTCAGTTTCTAAGCCAGTAGAGAAGGAATATGATTTTATGAAACTGGTTTTGGATTGTAGGTTGGTTTTTCACTTTCTTTAGTCTAGTGAGAAATAGCTGGGTTATTTTTATTATCGCGAAAAGAAGAAGATTACAAACAACAACAAACTGGTTTATCCTTTTCCCGGTAGTAGCCGATGTAGGTGTTACTTGTGGACATTTTCCAGTGTTCATGATTTGCAATGTACTTGTGGATACTTGCAAAAGTGACGCGCACTTAATATTCGCTGACTTCTTTTCAAATGTTTCTGTCATTTGCTTGACCGCCAGAATTGGTGAACGCTGTAGCGCTTTCGTCCATCCGTTAAAATATGTCCGTTTTTTAACGACTATAAAGACATTCGCTATCACAGCAACCAGTTGGACAATTCTATTTCTTTTTGTCATTTTGAAAACTCATGGTCTATCTGCCCAACAACGAAAATTTCGAAGAATTAAAACCTGTATTAGTTGCTACTTACACAGTGTTATTTGGAGTGTTATCAACAGTACTTCTTTTTGTGTTGCATATTCGTATCCTATTAACTGCTTGGAAACTCTCTCGTGAGATGAAAGTTTTTTTAAACAGGTTAGATTCAACTTACTGGCAAACTCGGTGAAAGTATTGGAAATTAGACAGTGAGGTTGGCAACTGTACTTGTTATTATATTTATGGCAAGTCATGAAATAGTTGTCCATTCAACACTCTGCTTTTACTTTGATCTTTTTTATGATCCTACCAATAAAACAATGACACTTCATTTGTTACTTTTAGCAAATTCTAGTTTAAATCCTCTTGTGTACGTGTTCCTTAACGAAGATATTAAGAGAGAATCAAAACCTTTTCTTTACTGCAATGCTGTCGGAAAAAAAGTTAATAACCGAAACACGGCTTGTGACTTTCGTCGAACACGTCAAAACCCTAACCCTGATTGTAGCATTGATGATCAGTGGAGACGAGGCACAATGCTACTGAACGATTTATTTTTGTCAAACAACTCATCAGTAAACTTTATGTATTGTTATAAATTCACTAGTGTGTGCGCGCTTATTAAAGGGGTGAAGAGGGAATTAAAAGCTTTCCTTTACCTTACAATTTACTTCAAAACGCATTAAAAGTAACGTGGCGCGCAAAGAAGAGCAATGCTGATGTCGTGCATAAATACTAAACCTAAGAACAAAATATATACATAACAAGCAAAATTATCAAACTCAGCCTTAAAATTAAATTGTTAAAGGCTATGAGGTACCCTAAATAATATATAGATTTAGCCAAGCCTAAAAGCGGAGCTCCCAATAAGTGAAAATTTTGCAATAAAATTTCTTTACATATATTAAAAATTTTTAGCAAAAAATTCATTCAGTAAAGATTAAACCCATTGACACTTACGTGTAACTTGCCTGTGAAAAGTCAAAATTTTGGGGAAACCAAGAAAGCAAACACAATGCGCAGAAAATTTTTAAAAATCATCTTTTCCAAAAAACAAGCTCTAGTGAAAGAAGACTAATTAAAGAACTTATTTCCGACGAAAAAAGCGATAGGTGCATATTACGTTTTAATTAACTAGAACATCAAGATGAAAGATCAAAATCGCTAAATATTTTTGCATGTGTGCAAATGGGCATGTGGATCAAATTTCAAATGGAATATGCGAATTTGTCCGTGAGTGAAGAGACCTCAAATTCCGTGGAATCTATCAAATGGGAAGCAAGACTAAAATGGCCCAGAAATATTTCGGGACAACAGATTTGTTCAAAACAGTTTTTGATTTGCTGTTATAAGCGATGAACGTACGAATTTCTTACGTGTACAAAGCCCACGCGATAAAATTCATCATTATTAGATCGTTGCTTACTTGCCTTCAAGGCCAGAAATTGCGCAGCCTTATGATGAAATTTAAGAATAAATATTAGCGAGAAAAACACACTACGTTTCGATGACTCCATTTCATTATTCTCAAGTGAGAAGAGAATAAAAATGAATAGTTAATTTATACCGTCCGAGGGTGACAAACGTAAAAAGTTTTTAAAAATTTTTGTAAAAATTTAAATAAATAATTGCGCGTGTTGAGTTTATAAATGCAAACTATTAAATAAATAGTTTCGCGCGTATGGAATCCGATTGTTTGTTCAAAGAGGGCTTCATCTTCTTTATGAAAAGCATTTCATGAACTAAACAGTCCAGTTTTATGGTGGAAAGAGTACCATATAACCCCATACATTAATTATGCATTCAATTTCATTAATTATGTATGCACCCCAATGTTTTTAAGACAATGACTTATTCCCACGGGTTTAGCATATATACATTACTAATAAGTACTTACTACTTCAATAAAAGAGAAATTGATTGAAAGCGGCTTTTTCGTCTCCATTCCTTTCTTACGTTCTTCTCCCTTCTCCCCTTCGTTCCTAACTTCTCCTCAGTTTTTTTTTTTCTTTCCTTTTTACCTTCTTGGCAGTTCTGCTGAGCCTTGAACCATCGCTCCTCAGACAACGCGTTATTATCAGACAATTATCAAACCATAGCCTTACCACTATACTACGCAAACCAGTTAGGAGTTCCTCTCCAAAAGCTACATTTTCTTTTACCTTTCAGTAAAAAAATTTTCATAACAATATGTGCATTGATATAATGCACCAAAGGTCCCCTTTGCACTAAAGAATGCATTTCTTCTTCTCTACGGTTGGCCAAATACCACATAGAAAACAAAATTTATTCATACCTCTTTCTAATAACATCAACGAAAGAAGAAGATAGAAGGAAGAAGAAGAACAACAACTCGGAGATGGGGAGACTGAATTTTATTCGACTTTCTCGAATATTATCGGATCACGACCGGTGCATACAGTGGTGTAAGGATCACAACCTGCTTGTGATGTCGGTAAAATGTCCTCGAGCGGGGCGCAGCATTGAACTTAGCTGGACGCGACGTGCTTCATCGCGAGACGGGTACGAGTGGCGATGTTCAAAAGACGGTTGCAATGGAATGGCTTCAATGCGCCGGAATTCACCGGTGCGCTCACACAGGGTATCGAAAATACATGGTGGGGAATCAAGCGAGGTTTGCCCCAAGCAGGAACATCCAAAGGACTTTTCGATGGCTACCTACAAGAATATATGTGGCGTCAGCACTACGGAAACGATCCCTTTGGAAACATTATCGAACGTATCGCCCAACTTTGTGAAGTCCAGAAAGACTAGATACAAAGGTTTCTTTGCATCGCTGTATGCACCGGCCTTCACGAACAATTTTCATCACTAGGACACGAAAGGATAATGAAAGAATCAACCAAAATCACAAGAACAGGTAAGACAACATTTATTTAAACTTTGCATTGACAAACTTCAAAGCCTGACCGTAGACTTAACGTTATTTTCCGGCCAATTTTACGCTTTTAAAGCGAAACTGAACATTCAGTTATATTTCAAAGTTAAAAACCTCTGGAAAACTACTTGAGTTTTCTGTTTTGCAAAGCCAAAACGCGCCAAATTTACCCTGTTTCAAAAAAGACTTAGAAAAAAAATCCAAATTTTCAAAACAAAGACTACTAGTCTCCGCGGAGTTCTATTGTTATCGCTATTGTTTTAATTGAACAAAGACTGAATGCATAATTAATGTATGGGGTTATATGGTACTCTTGCCATGGTTTGTAGGTCGTGGTCGTTCTTTAGATGTTCGCCGATGGCCGAATTACGGTGCTCATCAATACGTTGATGTAAATGCCGGCTGGTGTACCCGACGTACTCTGCATCACACAGATCACATTTATAATTATATACAAGGCATTGTTGGCTAACTATAGGAGGTTTAGGCTCACGTATTCTGAGATCTTCACAGATTTTGCGACTCTTAAACACGAGTTGAAGGGTGTGATCGATATTGTTGCTTAGATCTGATAATTGCCTTTTCACTGCGTCAGCTGACTTTTGATCTTTAAAAGGCAAAACCACTCGGTGAACCGCATTTTCGTTGATGGATAATTGAGCTTGCACTCCAGGGTTTTCCGACCTAACTGAGGTGACAAAGTTAGAGATGGTGGAATTGATGATGTGGTCGGGATACTTGAGGTTTGTAAACATCATCTTCAGATGGTCACATTCAGATTTGAAGGACTCCCATGTGGACGACAGGCGGAATGCACGATTCAACATGGGTTAAGTAGTGATTTCTTGTACCTTTTATCGACGTGGCTCTGGTGATGAAGCAGTAGGCCTGTGTTTGTTGGTTTCCGATAAACACTAGTTTCTAGTTTACAGCCTTTCTTGAGCACTTCCATACCGACAAAAGGTAACTTGTTTCCAGATGCTAGCTCCATGGTGAAGTGTATGGACGGATGGCAGTTATTTAGCGTTGATAATAAATCTTCTGCCGCTGGTACAGTTGTGACAATAGCAAACGTGTCATCCACGTGCCTTTTGTAAAATTCAGGGAGCTTGTTGTCTTGATTTAGTTTCTCTTCGTTAGAACAGAGAAATGCGTTTGCCATAAGTGGGCCAATGGAGAACCCATGGCCACACCGTCGATCTGCTCGTAAAGATTGCCATCAAATTGGAATAGTTGATTCATAGTTGCAACTTCTAGAAGTTGAACCAGTTCAGGCTTTGTAATGCTGAGGTCGTGTGTAGTCAGTGATTAAACCAGTTGTCAGCGAACGCCTTCTCAGCGATGATTTCGATCGTTTCTTGAAGCGGCACATTAGTGAATAGTGACGTGACGTTATGTTGAAAATTCTGAAAAAACTTCGATTTGACGCAAAATCTTCTATTAAACAATACTTTTTTTAACCCATTGTTACTCGAACGTAATAATTACTGGGCCATCGAATCGTCAAATTGTCGCTAGGCCCTGCCTGAAGTCCAAAAGTTCAGTTTTCACCTTACGTCGATAATTCGCATCGTCTTAAGAGAATGGTACTGTCGTTGACTCGAGAGCTTATTCTGTCACCTTTAAGACCTTGATGTCCATTCTATTCCAAGCAGAGTATTCTATAGCACTGTTACTTTTCATTATGAGTTCCACAAGGTCTAACTCGACCGCAAATGAACGAAAAATCCGACCTGATAATTTTGAGGGTCGGCCGCGCGGACGCCATATTTTCTAAGTTGATCATATAGTATTTTCGTGATAGCATACATGACAGAGGGCACGTGCGTCCGCTCGGTCAGTCACGTGCCAACCAAACGAAAATAGGTTGACCATATTCCATGCGAATGAGGCTCTGCTTTACTTGAACGGGTTTTCTTCTTCAGGTTGTGATAAATTTTATTAGGAATAGTTTTATCCTTAGAAATCAAAATATTCCATAATACAGGGCCTCTATAAGTAATAGAGTTTTTACCATAAATAGAGCTGAAACGTGGCACCGGTAAGAAGTCTGACAGTCGTAAAGAGTGACCTGTTGGGTGTTTCGTCATATTATTTTCCAGCTACGCTTCGTGGAGTACAAATAACGCCATAGACGAGTACAAATATCACGCGGTATTTGTACTGTAGAGTACCGGTTAAACAGGTTTTCTCGCAGCGCGCAAGCGAAGAATTGGATTGTAGTTACGAAAAGAAAAATGGCGGACAGTTTAAATCGTATTTCCCATGACGAAGAGTCAGAATGGCTGGCAAATATAGATCCAAGGTTATTAGATGAATCGAACGAAGAAAAACAGCAAGACGACCAAGAAATTTCTTCATTTATTAAAGAAAATAGAAACAGCAACACGACAACGCGCCAATTCCGTTCCGCTTCGCATACTTCTGTCACGCACTCCCCATAAATAAATATCCGCGAAATTCGCCCGCACTGAAATAACAGTTTCGCGTGTTGGATAATAAATAACTTATTAGACGTTTTGTTGTGTAGTATCGCTGAGTATTTTAACTCGTTATTTGTATTTTGACTTGCCCTAAGGGCTCGTCAAAATACAGCACAACTCGTAAAAATACTCAGCGATACTACACAACAAAACGTCTAATAAGATATATATATTATCGGATAGCACTAGTGGGAGCTTATCATGAAATGTTTTGTACATTAGCTTTAACAGAACTAACTTACGATTATAGCTCAGCGGATGCCAATCAGCTTGTCCTAACACGTCTAACGATCGCATGTCCTTAGGTAAATTAAAAATTATCCTCACCGCCCTACAGTGCAATCGTTCCAATGAGTCGAAGAGATCTGCATTATAACACGACTGTAAGTTACGCAAGGCCGTAAGTTACTGATGGCAATATGACTCTGAAATAAAAGTTTATAAGAACGTCCTTCGGTAGAACCCTAATAAGATACAGCTTCTTTGCGAAACTCTTCTTGGGATCCAACCACTCAGAGTGGTCGGTGAGTTACGGATCGTATATGTGCACGATCCTTCGCAGTAAAGTACTATTTAAGCAATAGTGAAAATCAGACCTGAAAAAAATTCAGGCCTGTACAGGATTCGAACCACTGACCTCTGCGATACTAGTGCAGCGCTCTACCAGTTGAGCTAACAAGCCAACTGGGAGCACGCCATCAAATTAACTCGACATAAACCCGTAGATGATAAATCAAACAACAAACATATGAAATACATATATATGAACTGCGGCACGATCCTTCGCAGTAAAGCACTATTTAAGCAATAGTGAAAATCAGACCTGAAAAAAATTCAGGCCTGTACGTAGTGCTTTACTGCCAAGGGTCGTGCACATATACGTTTCATAACCGCAGTTCATATATATGTATTTCATATCTTTGTTGTTTGATTTATCATCTACGGGTTTATGTCGAATTAATTTGATGGCCTGCTCCCGGTTGGCTTGTTAGCTCAATTGGTAGAGCGCTGCACTAGTATCGCAGAGGTCAGTGGTTCGAATCCCGTACAGGCCTGAATTTTTTTTTTTTTTTCAGGTCTGATTTTCACTATTGCTTAAATAGTGCTTTACTGCGAAGGATCGTGCACATATTCGTTTCATAACCGCAGTTCATATATATATGTATTTCATATCTTTGTTGTTTGATTTATCATCTACGGGTTTATGTCCAATTAATTTGATGGCCTGCTCCCAGTTGGCTTGTTAGTTCAATTGGTAGAGCGCTGCACTAGTATCGCAGAGGTCAGTGGTTCAAATCCCGTACAGGCCTGAATTTTTTCAGGTCTGATTTTCACTATTGCTTAAATAGTGCTTTACTGCGAAGGATCGTGCACATATACGTTTCATAATCGCAGTTCATATATATGTATTTCATATCTTTGTTGTTTGATTTATCATCTACGGGTTTATGTCGAATTAATTTGATGGCCTGCTCCCAGTTGGCTTGTTAGCTCAATTGGTAGAGCGCTGCACTAGTATCGCAGAGGTCAGTGGTTCGAATCCTGTACAGGCCTGAATTTTTTTCAGGTCTGATTTTCACTATTGCTTAAATAGTGCTTTAGTGCGAAGGATCGTGCACATATACGTTTCATAACCGCAGTTCATATATATGTATTTCATATGTTTGTTGTTTGATTTATCATCTACGGGTTTCTGTCGAATTAATTTGATGGCCTGCTCCCAGTTGGCTTGTTAGCTCAATTGGTAGAGCGCTGCACTAGTATCGCAGAGGTCAGTGGCTCGAATCCGGTACAGGCCTGAATTTTTTTTTTTTTCAGGTCTGATTTTTACTATTGCTTAAATAGTGCTTTACTGCGAAGTATCATGCACATATACGTTTCATAACCGCAGTTCACATATATGTATTTCATATGTTTGTTGTTTGATTTATCATCTACGGGTTTATGTCGAGTTAATTTGATGGCATGCTCCGAGTTGGCTTGCCTCCTCAATTGGTAGAGCGCTGCACTAGTATCGCAGAGGTTAGTGGCTCGAATCCCGTACAGGCATGAATTTTTTTTTTTTTTTTCAGGTCTGATTTTCACTTTTGCTTAAAAAGTGCTTTACTGCGAAGGATCGTGCACATATACGTTTCATAACCGCAGTTCATATAGATGTATTTCATATGTTTGTTGTTTGATTTATCATCTACGGGTTTATGTCGAGTTTATTTGATAACCTGCTTCCAGTTGGCTTGTTAGCTCAACTGGTAGAGCGCTGCACTAATATCGCAGAGGTCAGTGGTTCGAATCATGTACAGGCCTGAATTTTTTTCAGGTCTCATTTTTACTATTGCTTAAATAGTGCTTTACTGCGAAGGATCGTGCACATATACGTTTCGTAACCGCAGTTCACATATATGTATTTCATATGTTTGTTGTTTGATTTATCATCTACGGGTTTATGTCGAATTAATTTGATGGCCTGCTCCCAGTTGGCTTGTTAGCTCAATTGGTAGAGCGTTGCACTAGTATCGCAGAGGTCAGTGGTTCGAATCCTGTACAGGCCTGAATTTTTTTCAGGTCTCATTTTTACTATTGCTTAAATAGTGCTTTTCTGCGAGGATCGTGCACATATACGTTTCATAACCGCAGTTCACATATATGTATTTCATATGTTTGTTGTTTGATTTATCATCTACGGGTTTCTGTCGAATTAATTTGATGGCCTGCTCCCAGTTGGCTTGCTAGCTCAATTGGTAGAGCCCTGCACTAGTATCGCAGAGGTCAGTGGTTCGAATCCCGTACAGGCCTGAATTTTTTTTTTTTTTCAGGTCTGGTTTTCACTATTGCTTATATAGTGCTTTACTGTGAAGGATCGTGCACATATACGTTTCATAACTGCAGTTCATATATATGTATTTCATATGTTTGTTGTTTGATTTATCATCTACGGGTTTATGTCGAATTAATTTGATGGCCTGCTCCCAGTTGGCTTGTTAGCTCAATTGGTAGAGCGCTGCACTAGTATCGCAGAGGTCAGTGGTTCGAATCCGGTACAGGCCTGAATTTTTTTTTTCACGTCTGATTTTTACTATTGTTTAAATAGTGCTTCACTGCGAAGTATCGTGCACATATACGTTTCATAACCGCAGTTCACATATATGTATTTCATATGTTTGTTGTTTGATTTATCATCTACGGGTTTATGTCGAGTTAATTTGATGGCCTGCTCCCAGTTGGCTTGTTAGCTCAATTGGTAGAGCGCTGCACTAGTATCGCAGAGGTCAGTGGTTCGAATCCTGTACAGGCCTGAATTTTTTCAGGTCCGATTTTTACTATTGCTTAAATAGTGCTTTACTGCGAAGGATCGTGCACATATACGTTTCATAACCGCAGTTCACATACATGTATTTCATATGTTTGTTGTTTGATGTATCATCTACGGGTTTATGTCGAATTAATTTGATGGCCTGCTCCCAGTTGGCTTGTTAGCTCAATTGGTAGAGCGCTGCACTAGTATCGCAGAGGTCAGTGGCTCGAATCCAGTACAGGCCTGAATTTTTTTTTTTTTCAGGTCTGATTTTCACTTTTGCTTAAAAAGTGCTTTACTGCGAAGGATCGTGCACATATTCGTTTCATAACCGCAGTTCACATATATGTATTTCATATGTTTGTTGTTTGATTTATCATCCACGAGTTTAATAAATAAACACAGGCACTAAAGTGTGACAATAAATAAACACAGGTGGGCGCGCAATAAAGGTAAGGGCTAAAAATAAATAAACACAGACACTATTGCGTGACTAGGCAGGTGTTGAAATTTTTCAGGAGGAATTTTTTACCATGTCTACCTTGAGGCAGGGTTGTATGGAGCGGCCTGCTTTAAAATCTTCCGAGAAATCGTGTAATCTATGTTCTTGTCTTTTAAGTTCCAGGCGTGTTTACTTAGTTGAGTGCTGTGTCTTTTGTTAGGGTGGTTGAATGAAGCTTTGTGGTTGGCATATCTTATCTTGAAGGAGTTTTCTGTCAGGCCCACATAGGTTTTGGCGGGTTTGTTGTCTTCGGTTGTTACGGTCGCTTGGTAGACAACCGATTCCTTGAGGCAATTTCTACCCATGGGACACTCAGCTGAGTTTCTACAGTTAAGCCAACCAAAGCATGCAACTTTATTCATTTATTTATTTTTTAGCCTTTACCTTTATTGCGCACCCGTTATGTAATGAGTCTATATATGGTAGCTATCACCTTTTTTCAAATCAGTGTACGTTGTAAGTTCGCATTTGGCAATTTTATCCGATGAGTGCTATACAAGCTGTGTAGTACGAAGCTAAATAGTAATAAATGCCAAGTCAAATCTTGAGTTGACCACTCCGTCCTCTATTATATATATATATATATATATATATATATATATATATAACTAACTGCAGACAGTACTGTTTCGGCCTTCTGGGCCTCATCAGTGCAGTGCTAATGCTAGGATGGAGGAAAACCAAAATGGTCACCCCAAACGATCCAACCTTTGTGGTATCGTCTAAGTCATGCCAGAGTGCTCAAACTAGAGTACACTAGCGAGCATGCGCAATATATATATATATATATATATATATATATGCGCATATATAT
Organism: Stylophora pistillata; assembly: GCF_964205215.1. Classification (NCBI taxonomy): domain Eukaryota; kingdom Metazoa; phylum Cnidaria; class Anthozoa; order Scleractinia; family Pocilloporidae; genus Stylophora; species Stylophora pistillata. Next base: position 21,837,779 of record NC_142531.1, on the reverse strand, counting down.
ATTTATATATATATATATAAGTATGTATGTATGTTTTTAAAGGAATCAAAGAGGTGCTGTAAAATTTTTTCTTCTCAGTAAAGGAGTCTTTAGTCTATTTCAGTCCATCTACGAATTATGTACTAAAAAGTATGGCGGTCGGTCGCAAATTTAGGCTCTCTGCGAATGCTTGTATATTTCTCTGCATCTATGTGTCTTTTTCAAACTACAAGTCCTTACATCTACAGACGAACACTTCACTAAATGACAGTGATGTATATTTTGTTTCAAAAGAGAGCTGCAGGACTGAAATTGTGGGAAATTTACGACAACAGAGGAGTCGCTACATCGCCCGGGAAAATGGCGCTACTTCAACGAAGTTAGCTAAATTTTTGAAGATAACGCAGCTGACTTTCTATGCTTTAGCTGTCATCATTCTGTCTGGCGACGTTTGTAATAATAATAATAATAATAATAAAAGTCTTTATTAAGCACTCTGAACAACAAACGTGTTTAGTTACAATGATATGAACTCAGCAAGTATAAAACTAATGAACTAACTAAATTACTAACTGACTAACTAATAAGAGAACAAACATCTATTAACAAAAGTCCTCTTGAAACGTTCAGTTCTGACGAGCGGGAGAATATAATTATGGCGCCTCTTATGTAGCGTAACCATTGGTCGTTCTGGTGGCAAAAGGTCATCTAAAGCTGTTTTAAAATCGCTATCGGTGATCTTGGCCCACAACTTCTTATCTTTTAGAATAATAATATTTTCAATCGAAAAAAGCTGTTTACAGTAACCAAGCTTAAAAGCTCTCTTGAACAGCCTGTTTATGCGACTCAGATACTTATGATAATACGCGCAGCCCCATACTTCTACAGCATAATTATGTAAATATAGGTAGAATAAGACTGATAAAAAGAAGATGAAGATGATCCAGCGGCAGTCCATAGAATTTACAAACACGTAAGATGTACAGACGACTACTGGCTTTCTATATAATATTATCAAAATGTAAATCCCAGTTACACGGATCAGATTGAAAAGTCACACCTGACAACTTCAGACATGGTTTGCGCTCAACAGAAACAAGAGGAACAGGTAAAGACTTAGTGGATTTGCCTCTAAGAAGCATCTCCCACGATTTCTTGAAGTTTAGTTGCATACGGTTAGCAGATGTCCATGCGACGATCGATCGGACCTCCTCAGCTGCTGAATTGCCGTTGTTAGCCCCTGATTTTACTGGAATACATAGTGTTAAATCATCAGCATATTTCACAAGTAAATTCTGATTTGGTAGAATGGCCTTAATATCGTTGACCATAATAGAAAATAGTATAGGGCCTAAAACAGTCCCCTGAGGGACACCCCTATTGATATTTAAATAATCCGTAACAATGGCATCAACAACAACTCTTTGTTTCCTGTTCTGTAAAAAACTAATAATCCAATTGGTCACGTATGGATTTATGTCAAGTGTTTTCTACTTAGAGCTGAGGATATCATGAGGGACCGAATCAAAAGCTTTGCTGAAATCAAAAGAGAAACCTTTAACACAATCAAAACTCGACTCAAGCCATTTCAGCCAAGCATATTGACACTTAATTAGGGCCATAGTCGTGTTGTGGCCTTTGCGGTATGCGAACTGGTCGAAGCTAATGAAGTTATTCATATATTGAGATAATTCTTGTCTGTACACAAGACGTTCAAAAACCCTCATTATTACATTAGTGGGCGAAATAGGCCGCAACTGTGTGCAATTTTTAAAGTTGGGCTCTTTAGGCAAGGGAGTTATGTCGGCCAACTTCCAAAGATCAGGCACAAAGTGGTTTTCCAAAGAACAGTTGAAAATATGGGTAACAACAGGAGCGAGGTCGTACGCAAACTCTTTCCAAAACCAGTACGGGATTCAATCTGGACCAGAGGCAGTTCTTTTTACTTTCAGTAGACTCCTGGTAACACTGGAGACCGTTAAAACAGGCATCTCGCTTGATTCCGGGATAGTGACAATGTCAATGGGTTTATAAAAGGGATCAGTGTTAATGGAACAGAAAAAATTATTGATCTCGCTCGGGGAGATAATTGAGCTTACTTGCGAGCTGGTAGACTTCCTTCCTGTCAGGAAATTGACTGTTGACCACTAAGATTTGGATCGTGCACTATGTTTCTCCAAATTCCCTTTAACCGCCCGAACTTGATTATCTCTGATCAACTTGTTAATTTTCTCTTGAAGAGTTTGGATCTCAATCGAAACGGAATTTCCTGATATGTTACTTCGCCGAATCAATTCTCGCCGTTGGTCCAGTAGATGTTTGATTAGAGGGGAAAAGAACGGGGGTCCCTATTAGACACACGTACTGATATACCCGGAAAACACTCATCAAACATGGACTTAATCTTTGTACAAAAAAGATTAAGTTTTCCATTCACATCTCCGCATTGATAAACATTGTCCCAGTTATGAAACTTCAACAGTTTGTCCATATCCAGTTTATGATGATCACGAACATCTCTAAACATCACAGTTTTCCTTTCAGCATGGTCAGATCGAACTAGTCCTTGAGCGACCGATACTTTCCTCCAAAAATGTGGGACGTTAGTAATAAAAACATCCAAAATTTTGTTCTTTCTTGTCGTATTCACCATCTGGAATAAATTTAATTGTGTAAGAAAATCATTGCAATCTAGCTGATTGAGATCACCAAAAATTATAAGGTTCCTGTTAGGATTTCCAGTCAATAAACGATCACAACTATTTGTTAGATGTTCCAATAAATCATCAGGACAATATGGCGGATCTGGAGGATGATAAACAGCAGCCACATAAAAGCTTGAGTTGGGAGTTGTAATCTTAGCCCACAAGCATTCAAAGGCATTATAAAAAACGCTGTCTAATCGTTTCAATAACCAATCGCTCCTACAGACAATAGCAACACCACCGCCTGACCGGCCAATTCTATCCTTTCGCAAAATTGAGTAATCCTTCGGACAAACGAGATGAGATGGAAAATTTGGTCTAAGCCATGTCTCGGAGATGATGCAAATATCACAGTTGTTTGAGTGCAATTTCATATGCAAAGCAGAAGTAGCATCAACTTTAACAATAGATCTTGCATTGATGACCATACATTTGGGGATTATTCGGGGTAAAGAAGAAGAGTGAGTAGAAATGAAATGCAAATTTGTAGCCTTGGGTCGAAGTTGTGCGCGTTAGGTCGTTGATAAAAAACAGTGGTCGGTGACACGAACTGGAATCTTGTGATGTTGTTGACGAGATCTAAATCTAGAACTAACATCAGCTCTGCGTCCTTTAGCCCTATAAATTCCCAATGACTTTAAGCGATGAATAAGATAATAATCCAGTTTAACCTTAGGACGACAAGAGCGAAGTTGAAGTAAATTACGTCGACTGAAAGAAAATCTTGGTCTTGAAGTTTGAAATAAAGCAGTCGGCATGTAGTTAAAATTTTCCGGACCCGGGTTAATTTCAACATCCACTGCAATAGATAGGTCCTTGATGAAACCTCTTTCAGACAGAGCAGCAACCGTCCAACCATGCTTTGACCATTTGGTGATCGGTAACTTAGTTGAGCGTCTTGCAGCACCAAGGTCTTGACCGCAGCGAGAAGCAGAAAATAGCTTTCGACTGACGCTAAAAGGGCCTTTGAAGGTAGATGGAGGCGAACAGATTGAATTGTGCTTGTCAAGACACTGAACGAACAAGGTAACAAAGCACAAAAACTTAAAAAAACAACAACGACGACAGTAAGCGGCAGCCATCTTGGTGTCTTGGTGCACATACAGTGCGCCAAGATGCGCACTGTACGCCTAGGTGCGCCAAATCCTCGACTGTCACAGCATCTGCACAGTTTATTGATCAGTTACTCCTCGGCATGGACAACGGCACTGTTAAAGGGGCCGTCTTTTTAGATCTGACAAAGGCGTTCGACACCGTGAATCATTCCATCCTACTACTTAAAGTGTCTCGCTTTGGTGTGGATGATACTGCACAGAACTGGTTTGATTCTTTCCTTCCAACAGAAACCAAGTTACTTGCTGTGGCAGAGCTCAATCTGACCCAGACACAGTATCTGTCGGAGTTGCCCAAGGCTCAATCTTGGGCCCGCTATTGTTTATAATTTATGTGAATGAGTTACCAAACGTTCTTGAATCTTGTAGCATTACTTTGTACGCTGATGACACCGTTTTATATTTTTCCTCCAAACTTATTTCAGAAATCGAAACTAAGATGAACTCGGACCTCAGACAAGTATGTGACTGGTTGAAACTTAATCAACTTGCTCTTAACATCAAGAAGTCCCAATTTATGCTAATATGTAGTAACTCGAGACTACGTAGAATCGATTCCACTGTTATTTCAGCCGATGGAAAGCAACTTAAGGAAGCAGAGTGCTTTCCCTACTTAGGATTAATTATCAATCAGAATCTTACCTGGGAGGATCATATTGAGCACATGCGTAATAAGATAAACAAGAAGCTAGGCCTTTTGCGGCGCATCAAGTTGTGTCTCCCACTAAGTGCTAGGATAACTTTTGTTAATTATTTTGTTCTGCCCCTCTTTGACTACGGCGATATTATATGGGGAGACCGTGGCAACAATACACTTATGGCGGAGCTACAGATCCTTCACAACAAGGCTGCGCGAATCATTTTAGATCTTCCTCCTACTGCTTCCGCGAGCGATGCACTTTCAAAGCTCCATTGGAAACCTCTAGAAAGGCGGAGAGCGGAGCATCGTGCTATTTTATGTTTAAGGTAGTGAATAACCTTTTTATGCACGCTTTTCACTGCTCTTTTAACAGCAACTATCATAACTATAATACACGATCCAAGCGAAATATCGGCAAATCATTCGCACACAGAAGATGGGGGCACTGGATAATAACAAATTTTACAGCGGACGCTCGGAATGCCTTACCCTTTTCCCTATGAGATGTGCCCACCTTAAGCCAATTCAAGTGTGGTATCAAGAAAGCACTATTTTAATTAGTTTCGTTTTTCGCATGTTAATTTTCAAATGAATGTAGTTTTATCTTCATATTTTTCGATATGCATGTTTTCTTTTTATTTTTAGTAATTATATTTTATGTAGTTACCTTTAGAGGACCCCTCTGTAAATCACTTTTTTGTGAAGTTAGCATCCTCAATAAAGATTAACTATTATTATTATGTATCAGTCACAATAAAAAATTAATCTCATTTATTGACTTAGCCTTTATAAACTGAAGCGCATATGGATAAGAAGTTGAAGCGAACTTCAATTACAAAGTGAAGCGAGGACATTCCGAGTAGATTTTTCACGCCAACTGCGAGTAAAGAAAAACAAAATCCTTATGCGACGCCTAGTGAAAGCAATATCACCCCCTACCCCTACCCTTTCACCTCTGGCTTCCTTTAACGATTCTAGCCAAAAGTTAATTTTTGTTATCAAATCCAGATTATAACATAACCAAAGTAAAGCGCGCGCTCTGATTGGTCAATTTAGCGTTCCCCATTTGCCCATGGGTGTACGCTGCTGACGTGAGCAAATGCAAAGACTATTTTTCCGCGCGCGCTTGTTTTTTCTGGTCGCGTAAGATTTGTTAAATAAACGGGAACTCTTTAGCTACAATGTATCAATGTTTGATCAGCAGGGATTTGCTAAAGCAAAGGCATAGAAAAAACCAGGAAAGATTTATTACTCGACGTTTCGGGGTCATCGTGACTCCATTATCAAGAGACTAGTTTAAAAACATGCAAATAAGGAAAGGTACAAGAATAGCATAAATTAGACTGATTCCATCCGCGCCAAGGTGTTTGTTTAAGCCGTTCAGTCTAATTTATGCTATTCTTGTACCTTTCCTTATTTGCATGTTTTTAAACTAGTCTCTTGATAATGGAGTCACGATGACCCCGAAACGTCGAGTAATAAATCTTTCCTGGTTTTTTTGTATCAATGTTATGTTATAAAACAAATGGTAAACACCACAGCGTACACTATTGAGTTATGGATGCACTTGGGAGGTTTGCTAAGCACTCAAGAAGCTAGAGTCGCTCTCGGCTGTCGCCTCGAGCGACTCTTACGCTTCTTTCGTGCTTAGCAACCTCCCGCGTGCATCCATAACTCAATAGTGTACGCTGTGGTGTTTACCATTTGTTAATTTAATATGCTCTATTTCAGTGCAAGTGGAGTAAGGTGGCTGCTTTGGCGATTTATGACTCTATACGGTTTTTCAACACTTCCAAAGTTAACTCTTCTATCTTGAGTCATCTCCAAGCATTTTTGCTTTGTACATGTACTGCCAGAAAAAGGTCCAAGATGTACAACTGATTTTCCACAGTAATATTTTATTAGACTACGAGTAGTCCCTCTCTTTCGGCAAAGTGCGTGGGAGGTGCTCAAAAAGTAGGTTAGTAAGTTTTCGAGCGCCTCATTCATGGAGCTTGCGCGGCGCATCGGCGCCACTCCAAGAGCTCCCCGTAGCGCTCTAACAGTTTAAAGGATTAAAGGACAAGTTTCTCAATCCTCAGAGCACGGTCTTCCTCCTTTGCTTGAAGACAGTTTTATTTGTGGAAAGCGTTGTTGAAAGTTGTCTAGTTAATTTGCAGTTAATAACTAATATATAATAATATTTTACTGAAAATGTCTATTGTTGTCACTCAGTGGAGTGATACATCATTTTAGTTTTCAATAGGGGCTGCCAATGCAGTTTGATCAACTAAACCCCTTTTCTTTCCTCCATATTCCTTGTCCCGATAGCACTTCTCTTCTTTTCAAAGTATAGCACGGAAGTGGATCACCTTTTGGCAATCCATCAAGGACAAGTAACAGCTGGATTTGTGGTCCGAAAAGGAATATCATTCTAATTTTTAGCTAAAAAGTATTTGTCAAATAAGCGGGAACAAATTACTTTTAAGAAATGTGGTAAAAATGTCAATGGTAGACGAACATGTCACGGCCTTTAGCTTGGGTGTTGAGGGTTGTTGACGGCTCTAAGAAATTGTTCTTTCGGAAGATAAATGATACGGTAAAACTCTGAAACCAGCGAAAACAGAATCACTAACCTAAAGGTGTTCGAAAGAGAAATTCCTGGTGTAAACCTGTTTTAACCTGATACACTTAGTTATCTAAATAACTAAAATAATGTTTGTTAACGGAAATGTTTTCTAATGTAAGATTATTGTTCCCTGCTTCCACATAAAAAACCGAAATGCGTGAGCGATGTAATTTACATATATTAGTGATCTCACCTATTGCTATGGACATCCTTTGCTGGACGAAGGGCTAACGCTCGAAACTTCAGCTTTTGTAATCGTTACGGTGGCCAATTTACCATTTCAACTTTGTTGATATATCCAAATTAAACAACAACAAACATATGAAACATATGTGTGAACTGCGGTTATGAGACGTATATGAGAACGATCCTTCGCAGTAAAGCGATTGGTTAAGCGAGAGTATTCACTATTGCTCAAATAGTGCTTTACTGCGAAGGATCGTTCTCATATATATCCAAATTACTTTGCTCCGACAAAGGGCTAACGCTCGAAACGTCAGCTTTTGTAATCGTTACGGTGGCCAATTTACCATTTCAACTTTGTTGATATATCCAAATTACTTTGCTGGAATTGACGTTCTTGGGATGGACTTCCTTTGTTTCAAGATCGTCACCAACTGTATGTTTCGCAAATAGCTAGTTCATCTAAATTCTTGACAGAACTAGGAAGCGGAGTGTAATTTAATAAGATCGCCTCCGAACTGCATGGTGAAATTTCGTCCACTGAACTTCGCGGAGACTGATATCCTTTAGTCGAAACTCCTGCTGTTAGCAATAAATACTCTCGCTTAACCAGTAAAGATGACAACTGACTCGTTCTGGATCGCAGGTTGGTTTTTCACTTTCTGAAAACCCGTAAATTTAACATCTATGCTTCTATCAAGATTTATACTCGACAGTAATGGCTCAGAGCCGCAAGGGACGGATTTTCACTGGATTGTAGGCTGGTCACTCTTTCTTTAGCCCGTTAGGAAACACCTGGGTTATATTCATCATCGCGAAAAGAAGAAGATTACAAACAACACCCAATGAATGAAAAATCTGCGACTCAAGTTTTCACGACACATGAAGCATTTGAAGAGTACCTTGACCAGATAAGCCACAGGGTGTAAACTGGAGTAATGTAATATTTTTTGAAGTTATGTAAAAATTTATATGCAAATTCAATTGCCTGAACACATTACAGTTATTGCCCTTTTACGAATTAGATGATAAGGAATTCACCTTCGTTAATAATATCTGTTGTAGGCAACTTCCTGATCTAATAAAGTCCGATTTCTATAATCTGCTACCTAACCCGGATAAAAATGATGAAGCTGACTCCGATATGATTTTTATTAACCCTAATTCTGATTATTTTGGTTTATCTGAGGTTAACAATAAAGTACGTAATTGCTAAGGCAAAGGTATTTCCCTTTTTCACTGTAATATAAGAAGTCTAACAAAAAACTTAACCCTTTTAAATGATTTGCTATACTCATTAGACTCCAGGCCTGGCATAATAGCCATTACTGAAACCCGGTTGAGTCCAAATTCAATTTCCAATGTAGATCTATCTAATTATCACCTTTTTCGTACTGATTCACCCACTCTCGCGGGTGGTACAGCTCTTTATGTTAGCTAGTACCTCAAGGTTATTCCCAGACCAGATTTGAGAATTGATCTTCTATTAGTTGAATCATGCTGGGTTGAAATTGACACTTGTAATAGCAAGAAGAACATTATTGTTGGATGTGTTTGTAAACACCCATCTGTAAATGTAGAGGAATTTACACTGACATTTGAAGAACTTTTAACAGGAATGAAATTAAATAGGTATGATGCATACATCCTTGGAGACATGAATATAGATCTTTTGAAGTATAACACACACCAACAAACAGGCAGATATCTTGATATGCTTTACTCTCATGATCTTCTACCTGTCATAACTAAACTTACTAGAATCACTTATCATACTGCAACATTGATTGATCATATATATACCCTGAGTGTTGGTCCAGCCGGGGCTTGAACCCTCGACCTCCCGCACAACAGTCCGGCGCTCTACCAATTGAGCTAACCAGGAGGAACTTGATAAAAAATTCAGAAAAAGGTAAAGTACCGCTAATGTTGCTAAAACATGTTCTAGAGTCACTATATTTTGATGTAAAATAAAAAAAAAAAAGTGTCATAGGGACTTCAAGCGTTTGAAACAGAAATTCCTGGCGTAAACCTGTTTTAACCTAATACACTGAGTTATACTCGAAATGACAAAAACAATGTTTGTAAACGGACATGTTTTCTAATGCAAGATTATTGTCACCTGTTTCAGTATAAAAAACTGAAATGCCTGAAAGGTGTAAATTACATTGGTGATCTCACTTATTGCTATGGACCTCCTTGGGGAGGGACTTCATTTGTTTTAAGATCGTCATCAACTGTAGGTTTCGCAAATAACTAGTTCATTTAAATTCTTTACGGAATCAGATAGCCTCCGAACTGCATGGTGAAAATTCGCCCACTGAACTTCGCATAGACTGATATCCTTCAGTCAAAGCTCCTGTAGTTAAAAGTAAATTCTCCCAATCGAATCTAGTCACTCTTGTTTAACCAGTAGAGATGCCTATTGACTGGTTCTGGATCGTAGATTGGGTTTTCACTTTCTGAAAACCCGTTAATTTAACATCTATGCTTCCATCACGATTTATATTTGACAGTAAATTTACATTTTCATATCCAGGTTCAGCCTCATAGCCAGCAAGGGATGGATTTTGACTGGATTGTGGGTTGGTTTTTCACTTTCTTTAGCCTGTTGGGAAACAACTGGGTTATTTTCATTATAGCGAAAAGAAGAAGATTACAAACAACAGCCAACTGGTTCATCCTCTCTTTGGCGGTAGCCGACCTGGGTGTCACTTGTGGATATTTTCCGGCGTCCATGATCTGTAATGTGCTGGTCAGGGACAGATGTTACAACGGCGTTCACCGAAAAGCCACTTTCTTCTTCATACAAGCTTCTGCCTTCTGCCTCACCGCCATGGTTGCTGTAGTCATTATCATTGCGACCTGCTGAACAATTCCATTTCTTCCAATAATTTGTGAACTCATCACTTATCTTACCGAAAGCGAACTATCCGTCGCAAGAACGGCTATTGTTGACTCCATTTCCATCGTGCTCTTCTTAGTGTTAACAACAATACTTCTTTTCGCGGCTCATTTTCATATCCCACTAATTGCTTGTAATGAAGGGAGAGAATATAAAGACAAGCACTGTTACCAACCTCACTGTGGATGCTTTTAATCCCACATTTCTAACCTCCATTAATATTAGTCTGACAGAGTTTGCTGCTACGTTAAATCGAACTTTACCAGATGCATTTGAATTTAACCAAAATGGTAGTACTCGGATGATGAGTGAAGACGAAGCGCGAAATAACTTAACGAATTCTACTCTCAAATAATAATTCAAAGGTCTGCACTTGCCTGTACGCTTACCAAAGAAGAAGTTAAGAGGGAGTCCATGTATAAAAGCTACACCTTATCGACTGAAAAGCACTTTAAAACCTAATGTCTTCCTTGTCACAAAACGTGAGAAATACGTCCGCGTCTTATCAAGCACCGGGAGAACAGAAATGATCATTGCAATTTGTGTGGGAATTCCACTTCTTTTTAACGGGTTTTATCTCAGCAAAGGTTCCATTAAAGAATCATCTGCAGTCGGCGTCATTTTCACAATACTCTCTGTTTACAACCTCGGGCACGTGCGGTATTCAAGACCTTGGGCACAGTTTTTTCCAATTCGGACCTCCCGGCTGGTGAATAACATATATAGATATAATGATCAAAGAAATAAGATAAATGGAAATCGCTGTGAAGGAGCTCTCAATATCCTGACAAGCATTAACAACTGCTGCCACAGTAAAGAATGGACTGGTGACTCAACAGTGTGGTAAATCATTCTAGTTTTGCACGTAGGCTGCAAAAGAATGCATGATTAACCAATAAACTTTTATCGTCCATATTCCTGGCATCGTATATCTACAAAATACAGCGGGAGTAGATGTTTTTACAGCTTCTGCGTTTAAAAGTACACATGGCAAGTTTACCATATGTTCAGAGTAATCGGTGAATTAAGAATGGCCGAGATATTGGGCTGCCGTATCTGTTTACCTTTAACACTAGCCATAGCGAAAAAGGAATTGTCTTCTAATGAAATCCTGTGATCAAATAAACTTTATCGAGCCTGTATGCCCAAAATGTCAAAGATGCTTCAATTAGGTCTAGTGAAAGTTGTTTAATTTGCAAATGATATCGTTTTTTCTCTTAGCGACTTTACCGAAATTTCTACTGTTGTCATTCAGTAGAGTGGTAAATCGTTTTAGTTTTCAATCGAGGTTGCCAATGCAGTTTGATCGCCCAAAACTCATTTCATTCTTCCATATTCCTCGTCAAAATGGCATTGCTCTTCTTATCGAAGTATAACGTGGAAGTGGATCACCTTTTAGCAATCCATCAAGGACAAGAAACAGGTGGACTGGTGTCCTGAACTTGAATATTATGCTAATTTTCAGCTACAAAGTATTAAAAAAATGAGTGGGAACAAATAAGTTTTAAGAAATGAAATAAAAATGTCAGTGGCAGAGGAATATGTCACGGCTTTTGATCTTAGGTGTTGAGGGTTGTTGACGGCTCTCAGAAATTGCCCTTTCGGCAGATAGATGATACGGTAAAACTCTGAAACCAGCGAAAAGAGAATCACTAAAGTGTTAGCATCAGAAATTCCTACTTAATGCACTTAGTCCTACAAATAACTAAAACAATTTTTATAAACGGGAATGTTTTCTGATGTAAGATTATTGTCACCTGTTTCAGCAGAAAAAACTGAAATGTGAGAATGATGTAAATCATATTAGTGGACCCCCTTTGTTGGAATTGACGTTCTTGGGAGGGACTTCATTTGTTACAAGATGGTCATCAACTGTCATGACGAGCTTTGAACCACTTAATCCTTTTATGCAAATGAGCTAAGGTAAGCTTCAATCTCGCACAAAGCTCATCTGCATAGTAACTGGATACTTCTGACTGACACAGACGACCTGCGCACTCCAGGCAGCCTTCCTGTAAGGTGTCATAATCCTGACATCGATGTGACAGATAATCGCTTTTGCAGTGTTTTCTTTGCCGGTTATACTTGTCATCAAGTTTCATTAAGACGGCTCTCGTGTTTCTGGAGAACAGTGAAGTTTTCGTAAATTGTGAGATCGGATGGAAGAGCACGTGTTCAACTATTTCACTCTTCTTTCTTGGGAATTCATTTATAAAATGTGGGCGGACCCTGGAGCATCCAATAAGCTGGAAATAACAAATAAACGGGAAGTAAAATCGCGAAAAAATACCCCCGGGGAGAAACGAGAACAAAATAGAGAGTGGAGAAAGCGAAAGCGACAGCAGAAGAAGGCGCGTAACCTGGATCTGCTCGCTAATGCTGAAGTTCTGCCGGACATCAATGATGGACCAAATGTGGCCGAGACGAACTTGATAGATAAGACATCGATTTCTCCAAATCTGGTTACAGAACAGGTAGGCAACGAAAGCGGACTTATCAAGCTTGAGGCTAATTCGAAAAAGGAAATGTTGAGTAATGCGAAGCGACCACGATTAACAAACCTCTTGGATGTAGATTGTTCAAGATCAGCAACAATGCTTCGGATGGCACTTGAGGACGACGCAAAACGCAAGCCGACTCAACATTCAAGGCCGATATTAGCACAGACAACGTTTCAACGCATTGTTAGTCAGAAAAATATCCATTTGAAGAGTATGTCTGATAAAGAATTCAACTGCAACTTTAAAGAATTGATTCCGGAACATTTGGAATATCTAACCCAACATTCTATTGACAGTGGAAGTTTTGGCCAATGCTTCAAAGCAAGTTACCGCGGGATCGCCGTTATTGTGGAGCAAATGACACACAATGACAACGCCGAAGAACAGTACAGGGCAAAGAGAAACCTTCTTCATGAAGCAGGGGTTATAACTGCGTTGGGGGATCATGCTAGTCTCCCAATGTTGTTTGGAGTAGTTACAAAGAGCGTGCCCTTATGCCTTGTTCTACAGTTCCATGGCGTCAACCAAGAAAGCACTACTCTTCATCAGGCAGCAAGCAAAAACCTACTTAAACCAACAGATTGCATTTCACTGTTTATGGAGATAGCTTCCACCTTGAGCTATGTTCATTTAAAAGGCTACCTGCACAATGACGTTAAGGCTAACAATGTGGTATTGGAAAGAAAGTCCGACTCTGCGAAATATGACCCGATTCTTATCGATTTCGGTAAAAGCACCAAGTTGGGGTTGACATCCTCAAAACGAAGTTCGTCCTACTGTTCAAGAAAGACCTATTTAGCACCAGAAGTCCAAAAAGAAAAACGTTACAGCATTGCAAGTGACATTTACTCATTAGGAAGAATGCTGAAGGCTGTGTCGTGTTTAATAGGTTTTTATGACAATGTGCGGGTGCTTGTGAAAAAAGCCACTGACGAAAACCCCGGTGATAGGCCTACTGTTGAAGAATTTTTGCAACAAATCTCTACAATTATAGCATAGGTATTTCGCTAGTTCTTTTTCCCATCTCGTTTCCATGTTCCCACCAATAACGTAGCTACATTTTCTGCCTTTAAAAGCACACACAACCCACAATTCCTCTATTCGCTCCGACGAAGGGCTAACGCTCGAAACGTCCGCTTTTGTAATCGTTACGGTGGCCAATTTACCATTTAAACTTTGTTGATATATCCAAACTTTTTCCCATGCCATGCGTTCTTGTAAATCGACCCCAACAATTCATTAAAGAGAAACACAAAGAATATTTCATTTTTTTTCTTTCTTTCTTTTTGGAATCTCAACTCAAATGGCATTAAACAAAAATGCTGGATTGTACTGCACTTTTGGGTGTGCCACCTTAAAGTACAGCCTACTGAATAACATCATCGAAAGAGTGTAAAAATAAAAAAATGCTGGGTTATACTGCACTTCTGGGTGTGCCACCTTAAAGTACAGCCTACTGACTAAGATTATCGAAAGAGTGTAAAAATACAAAAATGCTGGGTTATACCGCACTTTTGGGTGTGCCACCTTAAAAGTACAGCCTACTGATTAAGATCATCGAAAGAGTGTAAAAATACAAAAATGCTGGGTTATACTGCACTTCTGGGTGTGCCACCTTAAAGTACAGCCTTCTGACTAAGATTATCGAAAGAGTGTAAAAATACAAAAATGCTGGGTTATACCGCACTTTTGGGTGTGCCACCTTAAAGTACAGTCTACTGAATAAGATCATCGAGAGAATAAAAATTCAAAAACGCTGGGTTATACCGCACTTTTGGGTGTGTCACCTTAAAGTACAGCCTTCTCAATAAGATCATTGAAAGAACTCTCACAAGAAAGAAACTTTAAGTTCATGGATCTCCTAAGAAAGGTAACTAGTGCATAGTGTGAAATTGAAAAGGAAGCAAGTACTTACAAATGGTGTCCTTTTTGATACCGCTCTCTTACAAAACATCTGGGCGCTGCACAATATGTTTCTTTATATCCTTTATCTTTTGCTGATAAGCCGCATCCACAATTCAACTAAATTAAGCCACGTTTTGAAATGCTTAAAAGCTGTTTGAAGGAGTTATTCGCATACTGACATGCTTGATCAATCTATAACATATTTAGCTAATTAATACACGTGGTTTAACTTTGGAAAGCAAGTTTTCATAGCCAATAGGAAAGCAACTTAAAAAGGTGTTGATGGAGCTTGCATCTGTAGCTTCGTTACAGTTTGACTTCGAAAAGCTACCAGGTTTCGTGCCATAAATGCGAAAAACCTTTTAACACAAGCTTCGCTCTGAAACAGCACTTGGTTAAGGCGCATTCAATTACAACTTTACCGAAGAGAATAAGCTTTGTGGGTGAAGGAATCGAAGCGCCACTTCCAAAACCACAAAGAATAAGCAAGAGGGCCGGAACGTATCACTTATAAGACATGGAGAGAAAGTGTGCAGAAAGGAATAAAAAATGCTCACCACCCAAGAGCTCGAGGTAATTTTGAATAGCAAAAGTCTATATATGATCTGTTTCACATCTATGTGTCAGCGTCGCACGTAGTCTTGCTGTATTTTGAGGAGCTTGAGGTTGCCATTGACGTTACTTTGTTCTTTAACATACAGCAAAATGGCATATAACAGGAAATGAATTTCGTTCCAGCTGAGTTCTTCAGACAGTTTCTGGCCGATCTGGGCAAGCCAACAGTATACTCTGTCAAAGACACCAGTCACTGGAGAGCTCCAATATTCCATACAAGTACGAGACGGATTTCTTTCAAGATTTTTGAAATGAAAGCAATTCGATCTGCGTTACCGGAAATACAGATAGCACAGGCCTGGTGCGGTAACAGAACCATAAGCGAAGCTGATGAAAATGAGTTAGAAGACATCAAAACGGCCGAGGACGCCATTCATGCAGCTGTTAAACGTGCCAGAACGACCAGAAGGCGTGTATCGTGTAGAAGCCAGTTAAACGTCAGTAGTCCGTCAAGAGAGTTTGAAGTGATCTGGTGGCCGGACATGTACGAGACAAGTGGCTACGGCAAAATTTCATTGCGGTATTACGTTGGAAAAGTATTTCACTCGTGAACCACTAAACAGAGAATCCCCTCTGAAAATTTCGTCGTTATCTTCACATGCTGAACCACAACTTCGGCGTAAAGTTGATTTTACAAAGAACGACTTAGCCGTGTCACTTAGCGCGGACAATTCTTAACAAGGACATTCACGTAGTCCTTTATCCTGGCAAAAAATTCAGATGAAACGAGCCTTTCGCTAATTTCTCGCTGCCGCAAAAGACCGACAAAAAGTCCAAATGAACTGACAACGTACACTTTGCCTGGATGTCTTTGAAGAGTCTCCCCTTTCTCTGGGACCCACTCATTGAACGGCCTCTTCCCGCCATTGCTGCTCATGACACTCAATTCCCGCTTTGATACGGAGGATAGTTCTCCTGGAAAACGGCTGAAAAAGATATTCTGAGCAAAGAATCGTGGAATAATTCCACATGATTCCTTTGTGATCGCATACCAGTTCTTCTGATGATCGAGGCAGGGCGCAAACACTTGAATAACTGGCCACGAGTGAATGACTAGCCGAGGAGCGGAAGATTTTCCCTCCATCGCGTTTCGGCGCCAATGCAGTACTAAGTTCACTTGAATTTCAAATTTGCCTCTCACTTCTAATATTAACTATTCGTGGGTAATTATAAATCTAATTTTCTCGTTTTGTACATTTGTACTTGTGTTGTGGTCAATAGAACGGCACCTTGCGTCATAGGCATGGTTGTGTGACAAGCGTGACTACCCAATAATCTTCGTTGTTTCGTGTTTCGACTAAGGCTCGGTGCAGACGCCGAACCTAATTCCTTTAATTGAGTACATGAAAAGATCGGCGTCTGAATCAATTTAGAACGCCTTTGGAACGGTTTTAATTCAGACGCCGTTCTTTTCATGTGCCGATCCTAACACAAACATTATTTTAGTGTATTTGCAAGCAGTTTGAGTGGTTTTACTGGAAAGTCCAAACAGAACGGTGTCTGAATCAACAGGAGTACTTCTGTTAATTTAAGTCGGTCCAAATTCGAATTGAGTACGGCTCATGAATAGTTCGGCGTCTGAACCAGGCCTACATGGTCCTCTCCTGATCGTTTACGACATGGACAATTTGCTGTGTGCACCGCCTGTTACGTGCCACAGAACGTGAACTTTGTGTAGATTGCAATGATAGCGTTCTACAGCAGCAAAGGAGAGAGGTGGACGCCTCTAAATGGCTGCTGAAAAATTTAAGTGTTGTGGTATAATCCTCGATACTGCTTCACTGGCTCACGCGGGCAAACTTCACGGACAACGCTCCAAAATATAAAATACTTCTCGTTACTTGTTTTGTTTTGTTTTGTTTTTTTTTTTGAAGCACCGAGACGGATGGCGGCAAGCTCAATTTTTACTCTCTTTCAGCATTTGGTTCGCATCGATTTAAAAACATCTCGGTACTTACGGGTGATATCATCATCCCCCAGCCTAATAAAGAAACTTTCAAGGGCGCATAGTGAGGTGTTCAAAGGGTAGATTTCCAGTAAGAGCGATGTTCCAGCTGAAGTTAAACTTTGTTTAATACTGACGAGAAAAACACCGTTGGGAACATTTTTTAATAATTTTTTTGTTTATTTATTTATTTTTTTCATTATTTTACTTCGTTTGAGTTTTTGCTGGGGTGGGAAAATACAATGCTCGCTTCCGAAGTCCGCAGATGTTGTAAAGTATCCCATTTCAAGAGCTGCTGTGGTTTCCTGGAACGGAGTTTGACTAATGGTCGTGGGTCGTGAGTCGTGGGTACAAGTCGTGGGTCGTGGGTGTGGGTGTGGGTGTGGGTGTGGGTAAGAGTCGTGGGTGTGGTTAATACTTAATAATAAAAACAACCATTTAAAATATTAAATATAATAATACATAAATTTATACAACCCTGTCATTCATTAATTTAACTGTTCTTTCTTCTAGTTATTTTATTTTGTTTATTCAATTTACCCTACTTTACGTCTATTTTTATCTGTTATCTCACTGTCAATGACATTAGTTTCAGTTTCGCGACGGGAAGAGAGATAAATCTTGTAATTACATTAAATTAGTTTCAGAACACGATAATTCCGGATCTGTCACCAGCGCGATCGCCGACGAGCGCCTATTGGTCGGCTACTCTGGGATTTGATTTTTCCCTTTTTCTGCTTTTTAGGGTTGTTGTCAAGGGAAATCCACAGGACATTCTTTTGTTCTCATGCGGTTTTCAAGCCCCAGACGATAAAACTTTCCCGAGGTAATTTACTTAGGGAAAAATCGGTCACACTTGCAAATTTGAGTTTCCCTAGGACAAAACCCTGTAGTGTGACAACAGCTGATATCGCGTTTACGATCCTCCACTGTCGAGTTACCAGTCTGGCAGAGGTTATGTGTGTGCATTTTGAGTCAGTCGACTTGTGCACAATCAGTTTTCCTTTGTGTATACAGTGCGTAATTACCAGATTTATCAATCATTCTTTTGTCATTGATGTTGTCAGACGAGATCTCGGAATTTCTGTTCTTTGGCCCTGACTTTAGCCGCAAATATAGAATTCACGAGCGCTGTCGCAATTTTAACGTTATAGTACTTCTACTATATGAAATCATTTTTGGTACAATCGTACAAAGCAACTCAGGTGTCTCGTTAACACAGACCTCGAAAACGCAGAACGCAGACCGCAGACCGCAGACCGCAGACCGCAGACCGCAGACCGCAGACCGCAGACCGCAGACCGCAGACCGCAGACCGCAGACCGCAGACCGCAGACCGCAGACCGCAGACCGCAGACCGCAGACCGCAGACCGCAGACCGCAGACCGCAGACCGCAGACCGCACAGCTCGAAAAACGTGTATACAGTGTGTAATTACAAGATTTATCTCTCTTCCCTTTCTTATCAAACGAGACCTCGGAATGCGTCGCGAAACTGAAACTAATTTCATTGACAGTGAGATAACAGATAAAAATAGACGTAAAGTAGGGTAAATTGAATAAACAAAATAAAATAACTAGAAGAAAGAACAGTTAAATTAATGAATGACAGGGTTGTATAAATTTATGTATTATTATATTTAATATTTTAAATGGTTGTTTTTATTATTAAGTATTAACCACACCCACGACTCTTACCCCCACCCACACCCACACCCACACCCACACCCACGACCCACGACTTGTACCCACGACCCACGACTTGTACCCACGACCCACGACCCACGACCATTAGTCAAACTCCCTGGAACGTGCTAATTGATATTTTGTATGTTAAAAGTGTTAATTGATTTCATCCAGCAAAAGTCAATACAGCCACAAGCATAACTGACAGGAGTTAACGCCTCGGGTACACGGTGGGGGGCCAAATTCTTTTGGTGTCCAAAGCTCGTCGTGGTTACGCATATAACTAGTTCGTTAAAATTCACGACGGAAACAGAAAGGAGAGTGTAATTTAAAAAGATAGCCTCCGAACTGCGTTGTGAAAATTCGTCTACTGAACTACGCATAGACTGATATCCTTTCGTCGAAGCTCATGTAGCTAACAGTCAATGATCCCCATCGAATCTAGTTACACTCGCTTAACCAGTAGAGATGAAAATTGACTGGTTCTGGATCGTAGGTTGGTTTTTCACTTTCTTTGGTCTGGTGGGAAACATGTGGGTTATTTTCATCATCGCGAGAAGGAGAAGGTTACAAACAACAACAAACTGGTTCATCCTTTCCTTGGCGGTAGCCGATTTGAGTGTTACTTGTGGATATTTTCCGGCGTCCATGATCTGCAATGTGCTGGTAGATACCTGCAACAACGACGTTCGCCTAATAATCGCCGCCTTCTTCACAAGAGCTTCTGCCTTTTGCCTGACAGCGATGGTTGCTGAACGCTATATCGCTATCGGCCATTCCCTAAAATACATCCGTTTCTTGACGACGCGAAACGTACTCATCATCATTGCGATGTGTTGGACAGTTCCATTTCTTCTCATAATTTATGACCTAAAGATCTATCATGCCAGAAGCGAACTATCTGTCGCAGAGAAGGCTGTATTTAGTTCCTTTTACATTATGTTCGTCAAAGTGTTACCAACAGTACTTCTTTTCGCAGCAAATTTTCATATCCTATTAATTGCTGGCAAACGCTCTCGCGAGATGAAAGTTCTTTTGAAACAAGTTCGATTTAACGTAGCAGCAAACTCTGTGGAGCTCAAGGAAGTTAGAAATGCGGGATTAAAAGAATCAACAGTGAGGCTGGTAACAGTACTAGTTTTTATATTCATAGCATGTTACGGAATAGTTATCCATTGGAAAATCTGCCTTTATTTCAGTCTCTGTGATGTGTCTAAGGATGAAATAGTGGCATATTAGTTCCTACTTTTGGCCAATTCTACGTTAAACCCCTTTTTGTACGCATTTTTTAAAGAGGATATCAAAAGAGAATCAAAGGTTTTCCTTTGCCACAGGAGGAAACTGAAACTACGTCCCTTCCAGGTTCATTCGTAGTAGTGAGCCAAGGAAGGTCTGCACTTGTGTGTTCGCTTACCAAAGAGGAAGTTAAGAGGGAGTGTCAGTATAAAGCTACACTTTTACGACTGAAAAACGCGGCGCTTAAACCTAATGTATTCCACGTCACAAAGCGTAAGTAATACGTCCGTGTCTCATCGACCATCAAGAGATCGTTACTGATTATTGCAATCTGTTGGGGAATTTCACTTTTTTCTCAGCAAAGGTTCCATTAAAGGAACATCTGTAGTCGGTATCACTTTTACGATACTCTCTTTTTACGGCGCGCGCGGTATCTAAGACGTCGAGCACAGTTTCTTCCAATACAGACCTACCAGCTGGTGAACAACGTATCTACAGAAATGATAAAAAAAGATAATAATTTATGGAAATCGCCACTGTAAAAGAATTCTCAATGTTCTAAAAAGCACTAACAAGTGCTGCCACGGTAAAGAATGAAGTAGTGAGCCTCACTTTGCCTCCTTGGTGACGCATGAGGGTCCATGACGTCATTTTCATTTTTGCGAAGCGCTATTTCAAATTTGTCAAAGAAGTAAAATTGATTTTTGAACTTTGATAAAATAAATACACTGAGGGTGTATTTATCAAGCCGAGTGTCGCATATTTGTGCGTTTCTATTCTACACTGTTCTTCTGTTCAACGTTTTGTTGAATAAATATATCTTATTAACCAAGCGCAAGGGCCGTACTGGGAGAATATCGGCCCGAGGTCTTGACAGTACGGACCGAGCGCAGCGAGGTCCGTACAAAAAAGACTGAGGGCCGATATTCTCCCAGTACGGTCCCGAGCAAGCTTGGTTAATAAGAGATTTATTATACGACTGAAGTTCAAAGGGACACAAGTGCGGTATCATTAGGGACCATTCGGGACAGTGCCCGGTCCAATACTTAGAGAATATTGGACCGGCAATAGAGCATTTTGATTGGTTGATTTTAGTTATTGTCCCTCTGACTGCCCGAGTCGTGTAATAAAAATCGTTGCCAGCACTATTTGGAGTTTGGCTTCTGTCAGATACGAAGGCAACTTTTATGCCAACAGCTGCATACATTTGTTAGATCATTAAGACATGCCTTTATTAGCTGTCAAAAATGTGCCTTCAGTGTTTGATAAAGCAAGAGATATGTCAATACGGTAAAGTGGAAGTTATTTCATTTGAAAATAACGTCGCTTTTCACCCTGGCGAATCATTCTAGTTTTGCACGTGGGCTGTGAATGCAGTTTAATTAGCTAATAAACTCTTCTTTTCCATATTCCTTGTCACCATAGCACTGGTTTTCTTTTTAAAAAGTAGCGTGAAATTATAAACGTAGACATAATACATTGGATTACCCAGTAGCAATCCATTAAGAAAGAGTCACAAATGGATTTTTGTAATTTTGAGCTACAAAACAAAATTTGCGAATTCAAAGTAAAATTGGCATAAAAAATTAACTCCAAATGTCACAAGTAGAGGAAGATGTTTAATTCTACCGTGAAGGTCGGGGCAAAAAATTGAAAGTTGCTCTCTCAGTGAAGTGACATTTTATTTTAAAGAGATGTTTTTCTCGGTAGCTTTTGCAACCCTGAAACCTAGTGTATATAATACTTGGGTTTTTTGATCCACACTGCACTAAATTATTAACGTTGCCCACTAATTTTTTCTTTTACTGTTAGTAAATTCTAAACTATCAGTATGTTTAATTTTTAAAAGGTTCTGATTATAGGTAATTATCTTAGACATAAACGCATGCCTGCTTTTGCATTTAATATCGTAAATCAAGAGTTGGACAGATATGTATATTTTTAGAGGAATCAAAAGAGAAGTTGTACAATTTTTTTTTTCTGTTGAGTAAAGGAGTTTTTAGTCCATTTCAGTCCATCTACGAATGATGTGTCGGTAACAATAAAAACGGTCTCCTTTACCGGCTTAGCCTTTGTCAAGGCGCACGGAGTAAGAAGTTGAAGCGAACTTCAATTACAAAGTGAAGCCAGGACATCCTGCGCAGATCCATCACGCCAACTTCGCGTAAAAAGGAAAAACAAAATCATTATGAGACACCTTGTGAAAGCAATATCATCCCCCCCCCTCCCACCTTTCATCTCTGCTTCCTTCAACGATTCTAGCCAAAGGTACACTTTTGTTATCAAATCCAGATTTAATATGTTCTATTTCAGTGCAAGTAGGGGCTGATAAGCGGAGTAAGGTGGCTCCTTTAGCGATTTATGACTTTATACGGTTTTTCAACACTTCCTAAGGTAATTTTTTCGTCTTGTGTCATCTTCAAGCATTTTTACTCGGTACGTGTAGTGCCAGAAAAAGGTTCAAGAGGTACTACTAATTTTCCAAAGCAAAATTTTAGTAGACTATGAGTAGTCCCTTATTCTCGGCAAAGTCCGTAGGAGGTAGGAGGTGCTTGAAAAGTAGGTTAGCAAGTTTCAGAGCGCCTCACTCGTGGAGCTTGCGTGACGCATCTGTACCACTCCGAGAGTTTTCCTTGGCGCTGTAATAGTTTAAAGGACAACTTTCTTAATCCTCAGAGCACGGTCTTCTTCCTTTGCTTGAAGACAATTTTATTTGTGGAAAGCGCTATTTCAAACCACCTTAGGAACGAGATCGATGTATAACGTATCCACGATTAATTGCGTGTTTCTATTTCACTTTTAACTTTTGATAAATAAAGATGATTTCATGATCTTCAGGGTTTGGTCCCTGTATGATATGAAAGCAACCTTTTTCGTCGACAGCTGTATTCAATCCATTTGTTGTTTCAGCAAAATATGTTTTCAGTAGCTGCCATGAATTTTCAATTAAGTGTATGGAACTTTTAAATGAGGGGAACGCTTTTAGAGAGGAAATTAAAGCTCATTTTTTGGCATTGTATATTTATACAATAAGACTACAGGAGTAGTAAGCTTTTTCAGCTTTTGCGTTCAAAATTACACATGGAAAGTTTACCAATTTGGTGTCATCTTCACAGTACTCCTCGAAGTGTTACCAACAGTTCTTCTTTTCTCGGCACATTTTCATATCCTATTGATCGCTCTCAAACTTTCTCGCGAGATGAAAGCTCTTTTTTAAAAGTTAGAGTAGACAAATTCGGTTAAAGATGTGGGACGAAAATCACCCACTGTGCGGTTGATAACAGTACTTGTTATTTTATTTATGGCTGTTTAAAAAAAAAGACAAATATGCTCCGTGCATATTTTTTTTTCTGGATACATTTTTAGAAAGTTTTTTAGAAATATTTCAGTACTAATAAAAGCTTGTCAGCGGAGTGAGGTGGCTTCTTTAGCGATGTATGACTCTAAACGATTTTTCAACCCTTGCTAAGTTAATTTTTCCATCTTGTGTCATCTCCAAGCATTTTTACACTATACATGCTGAAACATTTAGTGATAAAAACGAGCGATAAAAAATATGAACGCTGTTAAGCAAACAGCTTTGTGCGAATAGAATCGCTCTGTTTGTTCAATTTTGGCTTAAGGTCCCGAAAAAAACATTTCGAAAGTCAAACAATCGAACTTGTTTGAGCAATTCCTAAGCCAAAATTGAACAAACAGAGCGATTCTATTCGCGCGGCGAAACTGTTTGCTTAACACTTCATATTAATTAATTTCCATCCTTCTCACCGCTTATTTACACTTCATTTTTGCACTTTGTCATTAGTTATTAGCTTTGTTGTTTATTTGTAAATACTTAGCTTTTACCTTCATTCCATTGTTTGAGAAATCGTATATATGCGGAAATTTACTCATGAACTCTAACTTGAAAATGACCGTGGAGCTGTCAAAACGTCGTTCATATTTTTTATCGCTCGTTTTTATCACTAAATGTTTTTAGTAAGAACTAATACATGCTGAGCCAGTAAGGGTTCAACGCGTATTGCTGGGCAATCCCGGAGTCCTTTTCGGCGAAATAGGTAACGCGAGTAAAAAAAAACACACACAAAAATGAAATTGCTGTTAACGCACCTCGGGTGTAGGCCGATGAACCGCGGAACCTCTATGAGTGAGGCCTCGAAAAGTAGGTGAGTAAGTTTTGGAGGACCTCACCCATGGAGCTTCCGCTGCGAATTGGCATCACTTCAAGAGTTCTCCGCAGCGCACTAACATCAATTCTTTTTTCATTGACTTTTTTTTTTACTCCGGCGACGGACTCCGCCTGGATGGAGGGACTGCTTGTAGTCTAAAAGTTTTATAGACAAGTTTCATTATCCTCAGAGCGCGGTCTCCCTCCTTTACTAGAAGTCAGTTAAATTTGTAGAAAGCGCTATTTCAAAACTACCATATGAACGAGATCGATGTACAACTTAGCCAATAGTTGTGCGTTTCTGTTCCGTTTAACTTTTTGCTGAATAAAGATGATTTAAAGATCTTCAGGGTTTGGTCCCTGTATGATATGAAAGCAACCTTTTTCGTCGACAGCTGCATTCAATCCATTTGTTTTTTCAGTAAAATATGTTTTTAATAGTTGTTACCTGTTTCCGTATAAAAAGACAAAAACACGAAAACGATATAAATTATATTTAGTGATCTTGCCTATTGCTATGAACTCCTTTCTTGGAATTGACATTCTTGGGATTGACTTCATTTGTTTCAATGCAAGAACGTCAGCAGCTGTCCTTTACGCATATAGCTAGTTCGTTAAAATTCATGAATTTCATGATGACGGAAACACAAAGGAGAGTGTAATTTAAAAAGATCGCCTCCGAACTGCATGGTAAAAATTCGTCTACTGAACTTCGCATGGACTGATATCTCTTTGTCGAAGCTCTTGAAGTTAATTAACAGTAAATGTTCCCCATCGAATCTAGTTAAACTCGCTAAACCAGTGGTGATGACTATTGACTGGTTCTGGATCGTAGGTTGGTTTTTCACTTTCTTTGGCCTGGTGGGAAACAGTTGGGTTATTTTCATCATAGCGAGAAGAAGAAGATTACAAACAACAGCCAACTGGTTCATCCTTTCCTTGGCGGTGGCCGATCTGGGTGTTACTTGTGGATATTTCCCAGCGGTCATGATCTGCAATGTGCTTGTGGTTACATGCAACAACGACGTTCGCCGAATAATCGCTTGTTTCTTCATAAGAGCTTCTGTCTTTTGCCTCACCGCCATGGTTACTGAACGCTATATCGCTATCGTCCATTCCTTAAAATATATCCGTTTCTTTAAGACGAGAAACGTGGTCATTATTATTGCGACCTGTTGGACAGTTGCGATAATTTGCGACCTCATCATTGATCTTTCCAAAAGCGTACTATCCGCCGCAGAAAAGGTTATACTTGGTTCCATTTCCATCATGCTCTTCCGAGTGTTACCAACAATGTTTCTTTGCGCGGCACATTTTCACATCCTATTAATTGCTCGCAAACACTCTCTCGAGATGAAAGTTCTTTTCAAACAAGTTCGATTCAACGTCGCAGCAAACTCTGTCAAGGTAAAGGAAGTTAGAAATGCGGGATTAAAGGCATCCACAGTGAGTTTGGTAACAGTACTTGTCTTTATATTTGTGGCATATTACGGAATAGCTATCCATTGGGAAATCTGCGATAAATTTAGTCTTTGTGATGTGTCTAACCATGAAAAAGTGGCAGTAAGATTGTTAATTTTGGCCAATTCTACGCTAAACCCCTTTGTGTACGCATTTTTCAAAGAAGATATTGAAAGAGAATCAAAAGCTTTCCTTTGCCGCAGGAGGAAATTGAAACTACGTCCCTTCCAGGTTCATCCAGAGTAGCAAGACAAGAACTGTGCATAAATTCTGTCTACAAAATAGGTTTAAACCAAAACAAGACCGGTTAACTTTGCCAAATACGTTTAAATTCAACCGAGATCGTAGTACCGAAGATGAGTGGAGACAAAGCGCGAAATAACTGAACAATTTCTATTCTCAAACAACAATTCAAAGGTCTGCACTTGCCCGTACGCTTATTAAAGAAGATCTTAGGAGACTAAGTATAAAACTACACCTTTACGACTGAAAGACACACTCAAACTTAAAGACTTCCAAAGCGTGAGAAATATTTCCGTGTCTTATCGACCACCAGGAGAACAGTCATGATCACTGCAATCTGTTAGGGAATTCCACTTCTTTTTCACGACTTTTTTCTCAGCAAAGGTGAAACATCTGTAGTCGGTGTCATTTTCACAATACTAGAGAGCTTTAGCAACGACGACGGCGACGGCAACGAAAACGTCGCGTCGAAATCTTAATTTTGGATTTTGCAACTCTTTCGAGTTTATTCCGATGTGTTTCACTTAGAAGATGCTGGCGAACTATTCAGGGACTATATCACTACGAACGGCGTTAAAGTAAGGAGAAAGAAAGAAAAATTAATCGTCATGCGCTCACGTTCTCGAGAAAACCTAAAGTTTGGTTATTTCACGTTGTTGTTTTACCGAGAACGGCAAAGAAATGTACCAAAATGTTAAACGCACGTGCAGAGTGATTGTTTTTGCTAACTAAGCCTATTGCTTTCGGCTGTTCTCCTTACCGTCGCCGTCGTCGTTGATAAAGCTCCCTACTCTGTTTACGGCCACGGGCGCGCGTGGTATCAAAGACCTCGGGTACAGTTTTTTCCAATACAGACCTCCTGGCTGGTGAATAACATATATAGAGAGAGATAATGATCAAAGAGATAAGAAAAAATGTAAATCGCTGTAAAAGAGCTCTCAATGTCTTAACAAGCACTAAGTTGCAACGATAAAGAATGGACTAGTGAGTTCTATAATCATTTTCAGGCTCCATCTGCCTCATTCATGACGCAGGGGGTCGATTTCATTTTGGGAAGCGCTATTTCAAAGTTGTCAAAGAAGTAAGAATGATGTTTGAACTTAGACAATATAGACTCACTGAGGGTGCATTTATCAAGATAATTATCTAATAGTTGTACATTTCTATTCTACACGATTGTTTAACGATTTGCCAAATAAAAATCGCTCTCAGAACTATTTGGAGTTTAGCTTCTGTAGGATGTGAAGGCAACTTTTATGCCAACAGTTGCATACATTTGAGGGCTAATTAAAACATGCTTTTATTAGCTGTCACAAATTTCCCATTAAGCGTTTGAACAATTCACGAGATATGTCAGTTTAGTAGAGTAAAAATAAATAAAGGCTGATAGTTTCGAAAGAAACTGTTTGGGGCTGCGTCGGTGGGAGTATCGAAATAATTTGGATATATCAACAAAGTTGAAATGGTAAATTAGCCACCGTAATTATTACAAAAGCTGACGTTTCGAGCGTTAGCCCTTCGTCGGTGCGAATAGAGGAATTGTGGGTTGTGTGTGCTTTTAAAGGCAGAAAATGGAGCTACGTTATTGGTGGGAGCATGGCAACGAGAAAAACATGAATAAACTAGTGGAATGAAAAGCGTTCGTTGATCCCTGTGGGATTTAGACTACCGGTTTGAAAGATGAGCTTTTGTTCAAGATTTTTACGGCTTTCCGTGCCACCTAAGTGCAAGGAAAGACCGCAGATTGCCATGTGTTGCTTAGAATGATTAGGTAAATTAAAATGTCTAGCGACTGGTTTCGATGTGTCCTTGTCATTCCTTTCCACGTCTCGAAGGTGTTCTCGGAATCGGTCACTTAGTCGTCTGCCTGTTTCGCCGATGTATATCTTTTTGCAATAAGTGCAAGTTATGCAATAGATTACATTGGCGGAGGTACACGTGAAGTGATCGCTGATCTTAATGGATCGTTTAGGTCCCGATATTTTATCAGTGTTGTGAATGAAAGGACACGTTGTGCGTCGTGCACGAGCGCATTTAAAAGTGCCTGGTTGGTCATTAGTCTGAAAAGAACTTCTGACCAAAAAATTGCCTATGTTTTTGTCGCGTTTGCATGAAATGAGCGGAGGCTGCGAAAAGATAGTGCTTGTCAATTCAAATTCTACCATGTACTATTAACTATTTCAAGCTAATAATATATAAAGTTGTCTAAGTCCTTGTTTGAATTTGTAACAGTTCCGCGAATGAAGATAACTTTCCGCAACTGGTTTTTGTTACGTTTCAGTGCTATTTTAAATTCCTGAACTTTCTCTATGCATCTAGAAGTTCTGTTAATTGAGTTCCAAATTATCGGGCCCCTAAAATATAAACTGTTCCTTCCTATATCTGTTTTTGTACGTCTAAATCAAGGAGAGGGCCTTTGCGCCTTGATTCGGTAAAATTGACGAAGGGTGATAATCTGTCATTCATACTGCCGTTTATCTTGAAAATTATACGTAAGCTGCACATGCAGTTTAATTAACTAATAAAATTCTCTTTTTCATATTCCTTGTCACCATAGCACTTGTGTTCTTATGTCTGATGCAACTTAGACATAAAACATTGGATCACCCCTTACCTATCCATTAAGAGATAGCAACAAATGGATTCTTGTTCCAAAAACGATATTCTAATTTTGAACTACAAAGCAAAATTTCCGAAAGTAAAATTGGCATAAAAGATTAACTGCAAATGTCACAACTAGAGGAAGATGTTTAATTCTACCATAAATGTCGAGGCAAAAACTTGGAAGTTGCCATCTCAGTGAACTGACATTTTATTTTAAAGAGATGTTTTTCCCAGTTTTTGCAACCCAAAAACCTACTGTATATAAAATATACTTGGGTTTTTTGATCAACACTGCACTAAATTACTAGCGTTGCCCACTCACTTTCTTTTTTACTGTTAGTAACTAAACTAACAGTAACTCCTTCCCATGAAATCCTGCGATCAAACAGTTTTTTTCTAGCCTATATGCCTAAAATCCATGTGTAAGTTTTGAGCGCGGTAAAGAAATACAAATAGATGTTTTTCATCTCGTTACGGATGTGCGACAAAGAAAAAAATTCTGAATTCCCATGAGGAATCGCAAATCAGACCTTTGATCCCGCGCTCCGATGCTCTACCACTGAGCCGCAGAGACTCAAAATTTTTTCTTTCTCCTACGCTCGTAATAAGATAAAAAATATCTTTCTAAATGTCAAAAATGTTTCAGATAGGTGAAGTGAGAGTTTTCTAATTGCAAATAATATCGATTTTCCTGACATTTCTACTGGTGTCACTCAGTGGAGTGATACATCATTTTAGTTTTTAGAGGCTGCCAATGCAATTTGATCAACCACACCCCTTTTCGTTCCTTCATATTCCATGTCACAATCGCACTGTTCTCCTTTTCAAAGTAGATTACCTTTTGGCAATCCATCAGGGACAAGTAACAGGTGGATTAATGTTCCTTAAATATTATTCAATTTTTAATTACAAAGTATTAGTAAAATGAGCGGGAACAAATAAGCCATGAGAAATTCTGAAAAATGTCAAAAGAAGAGGTGCATGTTCCGGACTTTAATCTTGGGTGTCACGGGCAAAAACTTACACTTTTCCCTCAAAGGCTAGGTAATTTTCCATCTCAGTGAACGGAAAGTTCATTTTGAATGATTGATTTTCTCAGGGTGTGGAACTCCAAAAGCCTCGTGTATGTGATGCCGTCTATATGCGCGCGTTGAACAATAAAATAGTTAAAGATCCTCGGGTACTGGTTAATATTTTACCAGTTGATTCAGGCCTTACAGTAGTCACAAAATTATGAGCCTGAGTTACTATGAATTCTTGAATTGTTCTTGGTTTAATTACTACGTAAATAAAAATAAAGCGCGTTTGCTTTTACGAAGTTATCAAATGCTAAACAGTTCTAAAAAACCAACTTTAAGAAGCTATGGAGTTTATTCTCTTCACTAAATTAACTGCTAAAATCAATGTAGTTACTTTTCTGATAGAGAGGGCACGATTGGTAGGACTTTGTTCTATAGAGGATTGTTGACAGCTCTCAGAATTTGTCCTTTCGGCATATAGATGATACGGTAAAACACTGAAACCAGCAAAAAGATAATCACTAGAATGTTCACATCAGAGATTTCTGGTGTAAACCTCTTTTGACCTCACTTAGTGATCTAAATAACAAACAAAATGTTTCTAAAGCGAAATTTTTCTAATGCAAGATTACTGTCATCTACTTCAGCATAAAAAAACTCAAATGCGAGAACGATGTAAATTACATTTGTGATCTCACCTATTGTTATGGACCTCCTTTGTTGGAATTGACGTTCTTGGAATGGACTTCATTTGTTTCAAGATTGTCATCAATTGTATGTTACGCATATAACCAGCGCATTTAAATTCATAACGGAAACAGAAAGCCTCCGACCTTCATAGTAAAAATTCGTCTACTGAACTTCACATGGACCGATATCCTTCTGTCGAAGCTCATATAGTTAACAGTGAGTGCTCCCCATCGAATCTAGACACACTCGCTAAAAGAGTATAGATGACTATTGACTGGTTCTGGATCGTAGGTTGGTTTTTCGCTTTCTTTGGTCTGGTGGGAAACACCTGGGTTATTTTAATCATCGCTAAAAGAAGAAGACTGCAAACAACAACAAACCGGTTCATTCTTTCTTTTGCGGTGACCGATCTCGTACAGTGAGGTTGGTAAAATTACTTGTTTTCATATTCATGACATATTACGTAATAGGTATCCGTAGGGCAATCTACCTTTTTTTAACAGCTGCACTGTGTCTAAATATGAAGCAAGAGCTCATGTTTTGCTACTTTTAGCCAATTCTGCGGTAAACTCCTTTGCAGGCATTTTTCAAAGAGGATATCAAACGAGAATCAAAAGCCTTCCTTTGCTGCAGGAGGAAACTAAACCTACGTCTCTACGAGGTTCATCCAGAGTAGTAAGACAAGAGCAGTACAGCAGTTCTGTCTACAAAATAGGTTTAAACCAAGGAAGACCGATAAACTTTGCCAAATTCGTTTGAATTTAACCGAAATCGTAGTACTGAAGATGAGTGGAGGCGAAGCGCGAAATAACTGAACGATTTCTACTCTCAAACAACAATTCAAAGGTCTGCACTTGTGTGTGCGCTTACCAAAGAAGAATTTAATTAGGAGGGAGTCTATAAATAAAGCTACACTTTTACGACTGAAAAACGCATTTAAAGTTTTGTCTTACCGTCACAAAACGTAAAAGATATGTCCGTGTCTCATCGACCACCACGAGAACAGTTATGATCATTGCAATATGTTGGAGATTTCCGCTTTTTCAACAGTTTTAGTCAGGAAAGGTTTCATTAAAGAAACGTCTGTAGTCGGCGTCATTTCCACAATACTCTGTTTACGGCCCCGGACGTTTTCCCAGACCTCGGGTACAGTTTTTCCCAATACGGACCTCCCGGCTAGTGAATAACATTTATATAGATATAATGATCAAAGAGATGAGACTTGGTTTTCGTTTTCAGATGAATACCTCTGAAAGGAGATCATGGGCTATCACAATGAAACGAATCTATTTTTCTTATTGCGGGATGATTTCTCCATTGCAAATTCTTGCACCAGAGAAGTGGATTTTAAACCAAATATCAGCAACACCAGTTGAGATTTAGACAGGTGTGACAAAGCTTACAAAGCGAACACTTTTATCGTAACTGACTCAGGATAAAACCAGTGGTTGCCGGAAGATACAGAAATGAAGAGAGAAACATGAGATTCAGTATATCACTGAATAGAGAACAACTTTGAATTGATCCATTGGTATGATAGGAAAAAGCTGGACTATTTTCAACATCACGAATAGACGAAGACTACAAACAGCAACAAACTGGTTCATTCTCTCCTAAACAGTGGCTGATCTGGGTGTTAGTTGTGGATATTTTGTGGCATCCATGATCTGCAGCGTGCTTGTAGATGAGTGCAACACTGATGTTGGAATAGCAGTGACCCACTCCTTCCCCAACGTTTCTGCGTTTGGGTTGATAGCCATGCATCATCTCTAAACACAAAGTAGCCATTGTGCACTCGCTGAAATATGTTCGTGTCTTCACGACCACAAGAAGAGCGTTCATTATTAATGCCATCTTTTGGGGAATTCCATTTCTTTTCACTCTTTTTTCTTTAGCAACTATTCGGCTGCAGAAACACCCACATCTGGTTTCGTTCACACAATGCTCTTTACAGTTTTACCAACACTACTACTCAGTTTCTTCGGGACACCGGCATATCTTGTTAACTGTTTGTAAACTCGCCCACGAAATGACTCCGCTTTTGAAACAGGTTAAATTCAACTGACATTATGATAGCAGCAAACTCGACAAAACTCAGAACGTGGGATAAAAGTCTCTACTGTGAGGTTGGTGCCTGCACTTGTTATTTTCACAGTTCTGGTTCACGTATCCACATCTCGATCTACTATCCCTTTATCTATTCGTTGCGATTATTCTGAACATGAACTAATTGCGTCAACTGATACAAACTCTCGCTAAACTCCTCAGGCCGTGCTAACGCCACGATTCCCACATTCAACAATTCGTCCATCGATTTTGCCGTCCTACTTCACCTTCATCCATGCAGTGCCAGAGGTAGGTTAGGCGATATTATTTTTCTAGCTCTTCCTTTGATAATATTTAATGGATAAATTTCATAGTCCTAAGGGTTCCCTCTGCCTCCTTTGTGACGAGTGAGCTCAATTTCATTTTGGAAAGCGCTACTTCAAAGTTGTCGAAGAAGTAAGATATAGACTCACAAAGTGTGCATTTATCAAGCTGACTGTCGCATACTTGTGCATTTCTATTCCACTCGATTGTTTAACGTTTTACTGAGTTAAAATCCTTACCAGAACTATTTGGATTTTGGCTTCTTTACGATGTGAAAGCAACTTTTATGCCAACAGCTGCACACATTTGATAAGTCATTGGAACATGCTTATATTAGCTGTCATAAATGCGCCATTGTGCGTTTGAAAAAAGGAAAGAGATATGTTAATATGGTAAAAATCTTCAAGGATTTGGCCCCTGTATGATATGAAAGAAACCCTTTTGACAACAGCTGCATACAATCCATTTCATGCTGCAGTAAAACAGGTTTTACAGTTCATTTAATGGTTCAGTAAAACATGTATTCAGTAGCTTTCACAAATTTCCAATTAAGCGTATGGAACTTTTAATTGAAGGAAACGTTTTAAGATAGGAAATAGAAGCTAATTTTTTGGCATTGTATATTTATTTATATGAGACTGCGGGAGTAGATGTCTTTTCAGCTTCTGCGTTCAAAATTAAACATAGAAAGTTTGCCAGGTGTTCAGAGTGACTAGTGAATTAAGAATGGCCGAGATCCTGGGCTGCTGTCTCTGTTTTACCTTTAACACATAGCAAAAAAAGGATTGTCCTCCCATGAAATCCTGGGATCAAACAGTTTTTTCAAGCCTATATGCCCAAAATGTCAAAGATTTTGTAAAGAATAAGAAAGATGGTAAGTTTTGAGCTCGGTAAAGAAATATAGTAAGATGGTTTTCGTCTTGTCACGAGTGTGGGGCAAACAAAAAATTTTGAATCCCTAAGAGGAATCGAAACTCAGACCTCTGATTCCGCGCTCCAATGCTCTACCACTGAGCCACAGAGACTCAGAATTTTTTCTTTGTCCTACGCTCGTGATATCACGAAAAATATCTTTCTAAATATCAAAGATTTTTCAGTTAGGTCAAGTGAAGGTTGTCTAACTTGCAAATAATATAGATTTGACTGACATTTCTGCCGTTGTCACTCAGTGAAGTGATACATCATTTTAGTTTTCAATAGCGGCTGTCAATGCAGTTTGATCGGCTTTCCTCCATATTTTTTGTCACAATGGCACTGCTCCTCTTTTCAAAGTATAGCATGGAAGTGGATCACCTTCAAGTTGGCAATCCACCGAGGACAAGTAATAGGTGGATTGGTGCTCAGAATTTGAATATTTTAATTCTAATTTTTAACAACAAAGCATCAATAAAATGAGCGGAAACAAATAAGTTTTAAGAACTGTAGTAAAAATGTCAATGGAAGAAAAACATGTCACGGCCTTTGATCTTGGACGTTGAGGACTGTTGACGGCTTTCAGGACTTCTCCTTTCGGCAGATAGAAGATACAATAAAATTCTGAACCCAGCGAAAACAGTTTCAGAAATTCCTAGCGTAAACCTATTCTAACCTAATCTACTTTGTTAACTGAAAAACTACAACAATGTTTTTAAACGGACATGTTTTCTAATGCAAAATTATTGTCACCTGTTTCAGCATAAAAAACTAAAATGCAAGAACGATGTAGATTATATTAGCCATCTAAGCTATTGCTATGGACCTTCTTCGTTGGACTTCATCTGTTTCAAGATGGTCACAAACAGCCCGTTATGCATATAACTAGTTCGTTAAAAATTTATGACGGAAACAGAAAGGAGAGTGTAATTTAAAAAGATCGCCTCCGAACTGCATGGTGAAAATTCGTCGACTGAACTTCGCATAGACTGATATCCTTTTGTCGAAGCTCCTTCGGTTAACAATAAATTCTCCCCATCGAATCTAGCTACACATTCGCTTAACCAGTAGAGATGACTATTGACTGGTTCTGGATCGTAGGTTGGTTTTTCACTTTTTTTGGTCTGGTGGGAAACATCTGGGCTATTTTCATCATAGCAAGAAGAAGATTGCAAACAACAGCCAACTGGTTCATCCTTTCCTTGGCGGTTGCCGATCTGGGTGTTACTTGTGGATATTTCCCGGCGGCCATGGTCTGCAATTTGCTTGTGGATACATGCAACAATGACGTTCGCCAAATAATTGCTCGTTTCTTCGTGAAAGCTTCCTCCTTTGCCTGACCACCATTGTTATTGAACGCCATAGCGCTATTGTCCAATCCTTAAAATACATCCGTTTCTTGACGACGAGAAACCTAGTCATTATTATTGCGACCTGTTGGACAGTTCCGATTATTTGCGAGCTCGTCATTTATCTTGCCAAAAGCGAACTATCCGGCGCAGAATCAATTATGCTTGGTTCCATTTACACCGTGCTCTTCGGAGTGTTGCCAGCAATACTTCTCTTGGCGGCACATTTTCATATCCTATTAATTGCTCGCAAACTCTCACACGAGATAATAATAAATAATAATAAAATCTTTATTACCGTGTCAATGTATTTAGCTCATAGAGCTAATTGGGGACACCTACTTTTACTAAATTAATAAAAAAAAAAAATAAAAAAAAAAAATAAAAATTAAAAAACTATGTACAGTATCATAATAAGTAACAATACAGCCGATAAACTATGCATTAAAATTTTAAAATATTTAGAAATTTCAACAGTGTTCAGATAACATAAAAATACTTGTACCATGCAGATAATTAAAAAAAAAAAAAAAAAAAAAAAAAAAAAAAAATCACGTGCTGCAAAGATTGCAGCAGTTGCCACTGTCTTCCACTAGGCTGACCAGGTCAACTCTACGGATTCTAGTTTTAAAGATACTAAGGCTTGGTAGTTCTCGCATACCATTTTCTAATTTGGACCAGATATATGGTCCTTGATACCTTAGTGTGTGTTTACCATAGCGTATAGTGTTAAATCGTGGTATTTCAAAGTCACTATTCCTAAGGTTATAACGAGTACCCTTTCGAGTAAATATCTCAGATATGTAGCTGGGTACTAGATCGTTCTTTACTTTATACATTAGTGTTGATGAAAGTTATTTTGCAACAACTTCGATTTAACGCAGCAGCAAACTCTGTCAAACTAAAGGAGGTTAGAAATGTGGGATTAAAAGCATCCACAGTGAGGTTGGTAACAGTACTTGTTTTTATATTCGTGGCATTTTATGGAATGTTTATCCATTGGGAAATCTGCTTTAAATTCAATCTTTGTGATGTGTCTAACTATGAAATAGTGGCGGAAAGTTTGCTGCTTTTGGCCAATTCCACGTAAAACCCAGTTGTGTACGCATTTTTCAAAGAAGATATCAAAAGAGAGTCAAAAGCTTTCCTTTGCCGCAGGAGGAAACTGAAACTACGTCCCTTTCAAGTTCATCCGGAGTAGTAAGCCAAAATAGGTTTTAACCCAAACAAGACTGGTGAACTTTCCCAAATGAGTTTAAATTCCACCAAAATTGTAGTGTTAATGAATGACTGGAGACGAAGCGCGAAATTCTACCCTCAACAACAATTC
>NC_142531.1:21734114-21796614 GCF_964205215.1 Stylophora pistillata | reverse complement strand
TGTACTTGTGGATACGTGCAAAAGTGATGTTCACTTAATATTCATTTCTTTGCAAATGTTTCTGTCACTTGCTTGACAGCCATGATTGGTGAACGCTATAGCGCTGTCGTCCGTCCGTTAAAACATGTCCGTTTTTTAACGACTACAGACATTCGCTATGATAGCAACTACATGGGCAATTCCATTTCCTTTTGTCATTTTCAAACTCATGGTCTATCCTCCCAACAGTAAAAATTTCGTAGCATTAAAACGTGTATTCTTTGCCACAGAGTGTTCTTTAGCAGCGTTACCGACAGTACTTCTTTTTGTGTTGCATATTCGTATCCTGTTAACTGCTTGGAAACTCTCTCGCGAGATGAAAGTTCCTTTTAAACAGGTTAGATTCAACTTACCGGCAAATTCGTTGAAATAATTGGAAATTAGAAATGTGGAATTAAAAACATCTACAGTGAGGTTGGTAACTGTACTTTTTGTTATATTTATGGCAAGTTATGGAATCCATTCAACACTCTGCTTTTACTTTAATCTTTGTGGTGATTCTACCAATGAAACAAAGGCACTTCAGTTGTTATTCTTAGCAAATTCTACTTTAAAACCTCTTGTGTGCGCGCTCCTTAAATAAGATATCAGGAAAGAATCAAAAGCTCTTATTTACTGCAGTAGAAGAGTAAACATACGTCCCTTCCAAGTTCATACAGATTAACAAGTTGAGAGAAGAATTCCTTGCAACAATACTGTCTGTAAATAGGTAATACTGAAACACGGCTGGTGAATTTCGTCCACTACGTCAAAAACCCTAACCCTAATTGTAGAACTGATGATCAGCGAAGATGAAGCACAAGACTACTGAATGATTTCCGTCTGTCAAACAACTGATGAGTTTCTTAGCTTTGTCGACAGGCAGGGACACCGCAACAGCTTGCGCCAATTACTGCGGGCCCAGTAAGCCCACCCATCCCAGCCCAGGGGAGGACATCCATCACACAGTAATCTCGTGCGTGGGAAATTAAAGTCTCCTACCTCTAACCCTGCAGGAGACAGGACCTCCATTTATTCGTCACTATCCGAGAAGACTAGAATATCTAACCATTTCTTGATGTTATAGAAAGGCAGCATATTCTTCTCAATTATCTCGACCGTTGCTGGAGATAATGTTCCTTCGGAAAGTCTACATGCTGTTAATGGAGTTTCGTACGCTTCACGCGCCGCTCGTACGTCTGGAATAGGGAATATTCCGGTTAATGATTTGGTACTGCAAGTTTGGGAGAACAAAAACCGTATACCACAACGACCTAGGACGGCTTTTTTTACGCCGCACAGACAAACATCTGCTCGCTCCGTTTTCGACGCTTTGGCTCTTTCGAACATCGAGCCGACGGAGATTCAATGTTTACAGCGAAAATGGATGGGGAAGTCGTGGTTACTTTCAAGTCCATGGAAGAGAAGGATAAATTTCTTGGGTTAAATTCTTTGTTAATCAATAGCCAGCATTACGCAATTCAAGATATTGACAAGCCTTTAACATTTTTAACAGTTTATGACGCGCCCTTTGAATTGTCAGATTTAGCTATCATCAAACGGCTGACACCATTTTGCGAGGTTTTGCATTATCGAAGAGGAAAGCATTCTTCTGCTCCAAACGTATACAACGGCCTAAGACATTATAGGGTTCGGGTTATCAAGCCTATTCCAAGTTTTTTTCGTTTCGGGAAAATACAAATCTATGTAAAGCACAACAATCAACCTCCAACTTGTCGAAGGTATAATTGCCCGGGACATTATAGCACACGTGTCACAATAAGGTTTGTTTCAACTGTGAAAAGACCGGACATGAGGCACGACAGTGCCCACACCCAATGCTTTGTTGCATATGCAAAGAGCCTGGTCATCTAGGCGCTAATTGCGACTATTCTTGGGTTTTCCCAACGGTGCATGGCGCCCCTAAGGACGAGTCCGAAATCCTAAACATAGAAGATAAACCACAACACTCTCCCTCTACTAACGTAAATATTGAGGATGACCAACAGGATTCCTCGTCCATTGAGGAAAATCTTCCGCAGTCCTCCTTCTTGCCGCCGCCTGCACAAACTGCTGAGCAGCCTATTCATCCCTCGCCTGAACAACCTGTTTCTGATTTAACCGCTCAACCGCTACCTGATGAACAGCCCAATGAACTTAATCAGCCGTCTAAACAACCGTCTGAACAACCCAATCTGCCGTCTGAACAACTCGATCTTCCGTCTGAACAACCTGGCCAATCTTCTGAATCTACCCCTACGGACTCACCTCTCGTCACTTCTCAGGGACTCATCACCGCAATCAAATCTGCCATCAAACCACCTTCCCGCCGAACACCTGCCAAACTTCCCGACGAATTTTCTCTTGCATGCTCCCGAAAATCTACTGCCCCAACACTTGTCACCGGAAAACCCCGTTCTTCTATCCCTGTACCTACCGCATCACACACTCCCATATTGGTCACCCCTAACAACCCAGAAGAAGAGATGGAAACTAGTCACGAACTGAAAAGAAAATCATCATCATCTGAACTCTCGACCCCTACCTCCG
Organism: Stylophora pistillata; assembly: GCF_964205215.1. NCBI lineage: Eukaryota > Metazoa > Cnidaria > Anthozoa > Scleractinia > Pocilloporidae > Stylophora > Stylophora pistillata. Next base: position 21,794,046 of record NC_142531.1, on the reverse strand, counting down.
AGAGGAAAAAGGGGAGAAACAGGTCGAGGAAACCTAAGTAAGCTTCTAATTCTTAAGTGAGTCTTTTTTCCAAGAATCCTTCAAAACTTTAATTATTAATGCAAGGGGGCTAGCAAACCCTCTTACCTACAATTTCTTGTTTGATTTGATCGAGAAGTCCAACTGTGATGTCTGTTTTGTACAAGAAACGTTAGCTCATTCTGAATGTACTATTAAATCTCTATCCCGTAGATGGCTGGGCCGTAGCTTTTGGTCCCCTGCGTCCGGGAAACAGGGTGGTGTCGTCACCTTGATTTCTTCGAAATGCTCAAACGAAATCGTATCTTAGAAGAAGGACTCAGAAGGTCGTATTGTCGGTGTTTTGATCAGGTGCAACGACGTTGATATTAATCTAGTCAATATCTACGCTCCTACCAATCCTACCGAACGGAAAAGCTTTTTTGTTTCGGTTCACGAATTTTTTATTCCCTCCTCTGCGATTATCATCGGAGGAGATTTTAATTGTTACGACAACGCTCTCGATAAATTCGGTGGGAATATCTCTATACACAAAGATTACGAATCTTTAAAAAGGGATTTCGCGCTTACAGATGTTTGGCGAAATTTGCATCCAAGATCAAGAGAATTTACTTGGTTTAATTCTACACGGTCAATCGGGAGTAGACTTGACAAGTTTTTGATTTCGAAAGATTTATTGTCACCCAATGTTAAGTGTGACATTCGCCCTTGCTCGATATCAGACCACGATTTTGTTTTTCTTATCTTTGATATACCCACTGCTGTAAAACGCGGTCCAGGCGTTTGGTGTTTTAACAACTCCCTTTTGAACGATAAGGATTTTTGCGCTACTATAGAGAATTTAATTGATGATCGTGTACGTTTTTTATCTTGTTTTCCGTGTCTCCAAGATTGGTGGGAGTTTTTAAAACTGTCTATTAACGAAGAAACGATCTCCTTTTCCCGCAGAAAGCGAAGACAATTGCAAAGAGACCATGTGATTTTGACGAACAAATTGATCCGTCTTCGTCAACGTTAAGTTGACGGAGACAGTTCCGTTATCCCTTTAGTTTCTGACACCGAATGTCGTTTGAAAGCCCTTCGAACGAAATAAGTCGAAGGGATCATTATTCGGAGTAAAGCAGAATGGCTAGAGGAAGGCGAACGCCCCAGTCGGTATTTTTTTAATTTACAAAGAATTAAAGCTCAACGATCCCATATTTCTTCGGTTTATGATTCTACCGGTATCGAAGTCTCCTCCCAAGAGGAGATTGAAAAAGCTCATATCAATTTCTACACTCAGCTCTTTTCCGAAGAACCGATAAATGCTGCTCTTCAAGACGATCTTTTATCTTCACTATAAAGGAAATTAACTTTTGATCAGGCGTCATCTTGTGAAGCCGAGATCACGCTTGACGAACTTACTCTCGTTATGAAAAATATGAATAGGAATAAATCACCTGGCCCTGATGGCCTTTCGGTTGAGTTCTACGCTAGGTTTTGGGATCGTTTAGCTCCATATTTATGTCGAGTCTTAAATGCATGCTACCGAACCGGAGAGATGTGTGATTCCATGAAGATGAGTAACACACACGTTATTTTTAAGAAAGGAGATCGTAAGAGTATGAAAAATTGGCGTCCGATCTCCCTCTTAAACGTTGATTATAAGTTATGCTCAAAAGTTCTCTCTCTTCGACTCTCTAAAGTTCTGGAATACATCGTTGACCCTGATCAAACTTGCTCTGTGCCCGGACGCAAAATTACTTCAAACTTACATTTACTTAGAGATATCTTAGATTACATTGACCGCACGAATGAAACCGGCATTTTGCTCAGTTTAGATCAAGAGAAAGCCTTCGATCGCGTTAATCGCACCTTTCTGCAAAGCCTCTTACCCTGTTTTGGTTTTGGCCCGTCCTTTTGTTTTTGGATCAACACTTTATATAATGGCGCCAATTTAGAAAGCATCATGGCTGAACATCACCATGAGATCTCAATCCTTCCTTGTTGGCTGTGTCTACAGACCACCCGATGACTCCTCCTTTTTCGACTCTTTCAGAGACCTGATTTCTAATATCTGGCTGAAAAGAAAAAATGTAATACTTGTTGGCGACTTCAACTCTGATATGTTGCACAAACCTAACAATAGGGAATCCGAATATGGAAAACGCCTACGAGGGATTCTATGTAGCTGTGGACTAAAGAACATTATCAACAGCCCAACCCGTATTACTGTCACCTCCAAGTCACTTATTGACCTCGTGATCACTAGTCAACCCTCAAAAATCCAAACCTCTGGCTCCATCGACCTGGGTATCTCTGACCACAACCTAATATTCGCAGTCTTCAAAGTTACAAGAGGTAATGCAAAACCCAAAGTTATCCCAACCAGGAATTATAAATCACTTGACACAAGGCAACTTAGAAGTGACTTCGACCGGGCTCCCTGGCATATAACTAGTTTATTCGACGACATCGATGACAGTGTAGACGCTTGGCAATGTCTATACAATGAAATATTACATCACCACCTACCCCCACGAGATGCTAAAATAAGAGATAAGTCTCTTCCTTGGATCAACACCTCCATCAGGAAAGAAATGAACAAAAGATACAAGCTCCTAAAAAAGGCAAAGTCATCAGGCGACCCCGAATTATGGGGTCTCTACAAACAGAAGCGATATGAGGTTAAGAAGCTACTAAGAAGTGCTGAAGCTGATTATTGGCAAAAATTATTCAATGAAGCTACTGATTCTAATGAATTTTGGAAATTGACCAACCAAGTCTTGAGGAAACACAAAGTAAAAAACATTGGTCCAATCTGTGATCACAACGAGGAGATAATAACCCATGATTTAGAGAAGACAGAGTATTTTAATGACTTTTTTGTGAATGTCAGCAAAGACCTCACTAAGCAACTTGACCCTTTGAACTTGTCATCTATAAACACCTTTATCACTAGAGTCACTCCTACCAGGGACAAAACTGACATGAGTTGGGAACTGGTAAAAAACAAACTGACTAAAACTGCTAACCCCAAGAAGGCTACTGGTCCAGACCAAGTATCCCCCAGGGTCCTCTCCATGATTGGTGACCCTGTTATCCACAGTCTTTTACCAATCTTCAGGAAAAGTATATGTGACGCATCTTTCCCTTCAAGCTGGAAATTATCACGCGTTAACCCCATATTTAAGAAAGGCTCACCAACAGAAGCGAACAACTACAGACCTATCTCCCTCCTCAGTATCCCTGGGAAAATCTTAGAAGATGTTGTCAGTGATACCCTGAACAACCATTTGCACACACAAGGCTTGTTATCTCATAGACAGTGGGGTTTTCGGAAAAATTATTCAACTGAAAGCCTCTTACTTCACCTAACAGAGACCTGGAAAAATGCGCTGGACAAGGGCCTAAAAGTGGGCGTGCTTTTTATTGACTTTCGAAAAGCATTCGACACAGTGAACCATACCATCCTTCTAGAGAAGCTAAAGGCAATTGGATATCTGGCGATTTGCATTCGTGGCTTACCGATTACATGTCTGCACGTAAACAATTTGTCCAAATATCAGGATATCAGTCCGAGCACAAAACCATCACACATGGAGTTCCCCAAGGCTCAATACTAGGGCCAAAATTATTTTCAATATTTGTAAACGATCTTCCAGAATCAATAACTAGTGGTGAATTATTTATGTTTGCCGATGATACCACTATTTTTACAATTGGAAACAACATCGACGATATCATCTTAACACTCCAGTCTGTACTAGACCAGCTGTACACCTGGTGTCAATCAAACAGATTAATCGCCAACGAATCGAAATCTGAAGCCCTGATAATTTCTAGCCAGAACTTTATTGGCCTCCTGCCACGCTTGGCCTTTGGTAATAGCTTTATTGAGTACAAAACATCATCTAAATGTCTTGGGGTGACAATTGACAGCAAGCTATCATGGCAGGAGCACATAAAGAACGTTTGTAAGTCATTCAGCAACAAAGTTGCAGTACTGAATCGGATAAAGTTTTTACCGATACCAACCTTAGAAAACATTTATTATAAAACTATTATCCCTAGCGTTTTGTATGGCATTGTAGTCTGGGGGTCTTGTTCTTCAACCTTGACGGATGATATTGATCGAATTCATTTAAGAGCTACTAGAATTATTTACAACCTACCCCTTAGCATCCACAGTGATGACATCATGAACGCTCCACACTGGAACTCTATTGTTTCATTTTACATCAGGAGACTTTTAGTTATTACGTACAATATCTATCATGGAAATAGCATCGAGCCTCTAAATGACTTAATAGTGAAATCCGAGACTCCTTACGACTTAAGAAAATCCCTAAAAGTTAAGGTTCATAGACCAAGAACAGAAATGGGAAGATCTTCGTTTAAGCACAGAGCTGCACTATCCTGGAACCTCCTTCCCGAAGACATAAAGAACAGTTCAAACTTAACTTCCTTCAAGAGAAAACTCAGGGAAAATAAGAGAATTCTGAAATCTATCAGTTTTGCTAAAGCTTCCTGCAGCGTTTCCTACAAATCTGTTGACTTTAAATACTTTTAACATTTACTCCGTATTGTTATTAATATTTATTTCCTTTAATTGTCATTATTTACAAACCATTTTCGGTCTATTCACTAATTAGGTATTTATTAATTGATAGTTTAGTTGATGCAGGTCCACATCAGGACGTAATGTCTTGCCTATCCCTCAACCTGCTTTATTAAATAAACTATGATGATGATGATGATGATGATATGCGTGTTATTGTTAATAAATGGCTAACCGATGCGATTCCTTTGTCTCGTGGGATTCCCTGTCTCCCCTACGCTATGTTTTGTGCGTTGAAACTCTCGCATGCAAAATCCGAAATAATCCTGAGATCGAAGGCTTTCTCCTTCCGGGCGCACATGATCTCTGCTATAAAGTTAGAAATTATGCTGACGATACTACCTGTATAGTGAAATCTTACCGCTCTCTGCAAGTTCTATTCAACATGATTAATATTTACGAGCGTGGTTCTGGGGCACGCCTTAATCTCACGAAAACAGAGGCCATGTGGTTGGGGGAGTGGCGTTCGCGCGACGACCAACCACTTGGCCTCAAATGGATGACAAAAATTAAAATTCTAGGTGTTGTTTTCGGCCGCGATACTGAGTTAGACAACTAGCAGCCAAAACTAGAGAAATAAGAGAAACATCTCAATTTATGGAAATCCCGCTCTCTTTCTCTTGTCGGCCGATCGCTCATCGTTAACATCCTAGGAATTAGCAAGCTCCTATATCTCTCTACAATTTTGTGTGTCCCAAAATGGGTCATTTCTAAAGATAACGCTTTAATCTAGCCATTTGTCTGGGGCTGTCGAATTGAAACGGTTAGCCGAGGGTCCTGCCACCAATCTCTTAGCAATGGCGGTCTCGGCATTTTGAATATTCTGATCAAAGGTAAATCTCTTAAATTAGCCTCAGTAATTTCCAATCTAGATGATCGCGAATCAAAATCCTTCTATTTGGCCAGATATTTTCTAGGCTCTAGGCTTGCCTCCTGTCGCTCGGAGTGGAACTCTCTTCGAGATAAGTCCACCCCGAGTGCACAGATCTTGACGCCCTATTATGAGAATGTTCTCTCGGCTCTCACCACTCTACGTGGGATTCTCTCCCGCACGGAGTGGTGCGATTTTGAATTTTCTTCCAAGAAATGTTATCGAACTCTCTTGAAGGAGCGAAGGGATGAACGGCGAGATGAGCGAAGGGACGAACGGTGACACGAGCGAGGGGATGAACGGCGAGATGACCGAAAGAATGATCGAAGAGATGAGCGGGAAGAGAGAAGAGGCGACCGTGACCGCTATCGCAATCGCGATGACCGAGACAGATCTCGCCGCGATTATTCAGACACTGATAGCGACGACGGATGGGAAAGAGTCAGGAGAAGGCGGTATAGATACTAATTTATCTATTAATTTGTTTATTTATTTATTTATTAACCAAACTCCATGAGTAAGCTTAAAATAATTTCTTTAAATGTGCGAGGACTCAGGTCTTCTAGAAAAAGTAGGAAAATTATTCAAGAATTAAACTATTCAAACTGTGACATAATCTTTTTACAAGAAACACATGTCTCAAGTAAAAAACAAGCGGAGGAATTCGAAACACTCTGGCGCGGCAAATGTCTGTGGTCCTTCGGGACTGGCAGGTCTGCCGGTGTTGCCATCCTTTTTTCTTTAAACTTCCCGGAAGAATTATCCGTTTTTTGACCGATTCCGACGGAAGAATATTGAGCTTACTCATTGACTACTATAATTCTAAACTAAATTTAGTAAATATTTACTCTCCCAATGCTATTTCGGATCGTAAAAGTTTTTTCTCTAACCTGCACAATTACTTTCTCCCCCAAGGGGATCTGGTGACCGGAGGAGACTTTAATTGTGTAGACAATGTCCTAGATAAACTGAATTGTTCTGCTATCCCATTGTCTGATCAAAAACCTCTCCGATCCCTTTGTGCTGATTTCTCACTTATGGATATCTGGCGCAAAAACAACCCGCGCAAAGTAACTTTCACCTGGTCTAACAAAGATCATACGCAGGCATCTAGAATTGACCGCTTTCTCATAGCTAAAGGCTTAACCCCAGTAATGAAATGTAATGTTCTTCCATGCGTATACGCACTATCCGATCATGACTTTGTAAAAATTGAACTAACGACTAACCCCTCTAGTCATGGCCTCGGCATCTGGAAATTTAATACTCGCTTGCTTTCTGATATAGAATTCAAACATACCAGGTCGAAATCGATTTCTGATTTTAAACTCAAAATCCTGCAGTTCGCCTCCCTGCGCGAATGATGGGACGCTTTGAAAAATTCAAATCCGTAAATCCACTATTTCTTATAGCACCCGCAAACAAAAAATAGCTAACACCCAAAGAATCTCAATCACTAAACAATGAATTCGCCCTAAGGCTGCCCTACACGCTAACCGTCTAACTGATCCAAGTATAATTAACGATTTAGAAAGCCAACTCTCCTCTCTAATTTCTAAGGAAGCCGAAGGATCTAAAATTCGTTCTCGCGCGCAGTGGTTCGAGGAAGGCGAAAAGCCAACGCTTTATTTTTTTCGTCTCGAGAAAAAACGAGCTGATGCTAATTCTTTTGAATCCCTTTTGGACGGAAATGGAATTGAGAAAAAATCTCAACCTGATCTAGTAAACATTCTAACTAATTACTATAACGATCTATTCTCCAAAGATCCCTTAGACATGCAAGTTCAAAAAGAAATAATTGATGATCTAAGTTTTTCACTCGCTGATTTTGAACGAAATTTATGCAAAGACCCTTTTACGGCAACTGAACTGTCTACCGCGTTGGAAGGCCTTCAGACCGGCAAGTCACCCGGTTCTGATGGTCTTCCAACAGAATTTTATTCGTGTTTTTGGAACGATTTGAGCGAATCTCTCCTTTCTGTTTTGAACTAGGCCTTCCTTGCTGGCTCCCTCGCGGATAGCCAGTACGAGGGCCTCCTACGACTCATCCACAAAAAAGACGATCGACGCCTCGCAAAAAATTGGCGCTCAATTTCCTTGTTAAACACTGACTATAAGTTAGCATCTAAAATCATCACTGAACGATTGAAAAAAGTCAGGAACTCCATCGTGCATTTAGACGAAACGTGCGGTGTGGTCGGCCGCACTATCTTCTCAAATTTGGCCTTACTTCGTGGTGCCCTTGACATGATTGACAAAACAAATAAACCAGGTATTCTCATTTCCTTAGATCAAGAAAAAGCTTTTGACCGAGTTGACCACGAATTCATGATGAGAGTATTGCGTAAATTTGGTTTCGGCCCCTCCTTTTGTGGGTGGGTCGAATTATTTTATTCTAAAGCCTTCTCTAGAATCATTGTTAATGGCTCCCTGTCCCCCCCACCTGTCCACTTACGGAGAGGGGTGAGACAGGGATGCCCATTATCTCCCCTCCTTTATTTGCTAGTTTCAGAAGTATTATCAACGCAAATCTGTAATTGTAAAGATATTGAAGGTTTCCTGCTCCCCGGAGCAGGGGGCCTTCAACATAAAATATCCCAGTACGCTGACGATGCTACTTCCATCTTAAAATCCGAAAGATCACTTGCTTCACTTCTCCGAGTCGTATCAAAATTTGAACAAGGATCTGGTGCTAAACTGAACACGTCCAAATCTGAAGCAATGTGGTTAGGAAAATAGTGAACTAGAATCGAATCTCCCTATGGCCTCAAATGGGTCACTAAAATGAGAGTGCTTGTGTTTTCTTCTCAAACGGCCTCGTCAATGTCGACGACGACAATTGGCGGGCCAAATTAGACGAACTAAATTCGGTTCTAAATCTTTGGAAACAAAGAGACCTTTCTTTTATTGGTAGGACCTTAATTGTAAATACTTTAGGCGCAAGCTGTTTATGGCACGTTGCTAAAGTCATCCCCCCACCCCATTGGGTGCACGATAGATTTAAATCGATCATTTGGCCTTTTATCTGGAAAGGAAAAATGGAAAATGTTAGTCGCTATCGCTGTTGTGCGCCCCCATCCTCTGGGGGCCTCAACGTCGTTAATTTTAAAGCTAAGTGCGCTAACCTGCGCCTTTCTGTGTTTTCCAGTTTAAGAGACGACTTTGGCACATCCAAAAGGCATTACCTAGCTCGATATTTTTTAGGACATAAGTTAACTATTCTAGATCCCCGTTTTTCTTTTCCCACCACTTCTGGTCCCTCTTCCGGCTTCCTTCCAATTACTACCGGCTTTGTTTAGATAATTTCCGTACCTTGCATCAGAAAACTGGTGCCTTACCTGATTTACTTACCAGCAAGAATTTATATCTTTTGTTGCTTGACCCTGTCTGCGTTGCACCCCGGTGCTCCGGTTTTTGGGCGTCTGCTGTGGACCGCCCCATCAGTCGTTGGGCCTGGGTGTGGCGCAATTCTCGCCTAAAGCTAATTGAAAACAAAAAGAACGATCTAATTTGGCTATTGATTCATAGAATGATCCGCGTAAGATATCTCCTAAGGTCTTGGGAATACGTTGATAATGACAAATGCGCGATCTGCGGCAACACAGAAACTATTGAACACTGCTTCTTGGGATGTCCCAGAGTTGCGAAAGTCTGGGACCATTTCTCCCCCCTTTTCCGTGTTCCACTCGACTCCCCCTTCGCTATCTCCCCTACATCTATCTATTACCCCTTTTCCCTAGACCAATCTACCACCGGTATATCCTTATCTAACTTTCTCAAGGCAACCATCATATATTGGTGTTGGCTTGCCAGAAATAAAGCTACCTTCGAAAGTTCTCTTTTGAGCTCCAACGCGATTATCGACTTAATGAAGAAAGATGTCCAACTCAGAATTCTTAGTGGCGACACTGAAACCTTAAGGAATTTTTGGTCTTTCAAAAACGCATTTTGTTCAGTCGACGCTGGTAAACCCGTCTTCTTCTCCTCTCTTGCTCACCCCTGAACCTTTGTATATAATTAAACTTGTTAAACCTCACCCATAAGGGGTGCTTACTCCGGGCTACAGGCCCGTGCGCTGTTTGCACCCCACATGGTCGGGACAAAACTCTTTGTAAATAGGAAACTAGTAAATAGAACTTTGTAAATAGAAAACTAGTGAACAGAACTTTGTAAATAGAAAACTTGTAAATAGAACTTTGTTACCTCTTACAGGTGGGCGCTTACTCCGGACTGTTATAGCCCGTGCGCTGTTCGTGCCGCCTGTAAGAGAAAATATCATTAGTTAATTGAGACCTGTAATTACCTAAGTAACTCATAATTTAATTTGAATACTTTAACCAATTAGAATTGTAAATAGATATCATTGACGAAATAAAACCGCCTGGTCTCCAGGCTTTTATATTTTTTTTAAAAAAAAGTTCTGTCTGCAGTTAGTATATTTAACAATTATTCCACGAGCGCGCGTTGGATATGAGATGATAGATAGCCAACGAGGCGCGTAGCGCCGAGTTGGCTATAATCATCTCATATCCAACAAGTGCGAGTGGAATCATTGTTTTATTAAAAACGCCCCCAAGAAATATTTATTTTGTAAGAAGAAACCGGATTTTTTAGCTCCCTTTTGATTTTAAGCTGACGCGTATGCTTACCATATTTGTAGATTATGGTATATTGGCTCATATACCATAATGGCTAAGCCAATAGAAAGTCTTGAATTGCATTATCCAATGATCCAGTTTTTAATAAATATATATATATATATATATATATGTAAAGTGTGACTTGATTTTCGTAGAACAGTGCTCAATACATAGAAGTAGAGCGAAGTATATATTGTGGGAGGAAAAAGACAAGTAAACTAGGGATGAACTTGTAGTTTACTTGTCTTTTTCCTCCCACAATATATATATATATGTATATATATATATATATACTAACTAATATATACTATATACTAATATATAATATATACTAATATATATACTAATATATATATATATATATAGGAGAAGTAGTGTGGCACACGAGGACAGACAACTTCGAGCGAAAGAAGACATATACTCAAAAAAAAGTCTAAAAAGTTTAATAAAAAACGTTTCGGTCCGAGACCTTCATCAGTTGTAATACAATGACTTAAAAATTCCTTAAATAGATTTATATAGGGAGTGGTAACACATATAAACAAACACAGTGATTACTACTATTCAAATTTGAATCTAGTTCGTTTCTAAGTTTTCAAACAGGCAAAAGTTACAAGATACGATCGAAACTTTCCTGTGATTCTAAGAACAATTTATTTGGCTTCGTGCAAGAAATGTCGCCTACAATACATTGGCTCCACAACAAATGACTTAAGGGTTAGATTTCGCAACCACAAGTCTGTTATGGTCACTAAGAAAAAGACCTGTGAAGTAGCGGTACATGTTAACAAAACACCACATGATTTAAGCGATTTCTCATTCCAATGCATTGATCAAGTGCAGGCGACAGTAAACAATTCAGGTGACATCGAGAAACTTCTAATTACCAAAGAAGTATATTGGAGCGCAAAGTTGTTCTCTCTGGCACCCTTCGGCTTGAATAAGCGCCAGGAGTTTCACTCCAACAAAAGAATAAACTATAATTAATGCGGAGAATTTTTTTCAAATTGGGCGGGCATCAAAGGTTCCAGTCTTAGCGTTAATTGGGAATTTTAGTGCAATTCTCGCCTTTCAAGTCAACGCTGGTTCCTTTGCATTTTCAGTGGATTCGACAATTTTTCCATTTCTTTTTATAGTGATAATTTTTCGCGTAGTAATCACTGTGTTTGTTTATATGTGTTACCACGCCCTATATGAATCTATTTCAGAAATTTTTAAGTCATTGTATTACAACTGATGAAGGTCTCGGACCGAAACGTTTTTTATCAAACTTTTTAGACTTTTTATTGAGTATATGTCTTCCTTCGCTCGAAGTTGTCCGTCCTCGTGTGCCACACTACCTCTCCTACCATTTATCGAGGTTTGGACTGTGAACAACCTCGTTCCCAGGGTCTTTTCCCTTTGTTGGTGGGTGGAGCTAAGGGAAAAGGCCCTGGGAACGAGGTTGGACTGTGAATCCTTTTGGATCCTTCTGGCGCGGTGTCACTGTTGGCTCGAGGCCTTTTAACTTGTTATATATATATATATAATACATATATATATATATATATATATATATATATATATATATATATAAAACCAATGAAAAACGAAAGTCCTCTATTTCTTTGCTTTTGCGCTACGCGTTTCACCGCTGTTGCGGCTCTTCAGGCAGAGCAAAGTGCATTTTATTGACTTATTACGTCACAGATCTAATTGTAATTGACAGAGCTGAATAATGTATACGCATGCGTTAGGTTCTACCGCCGAAACACGGACTTTGAGTCGTTCGCATGGTTGATTTCCTATTCTCTTGCTTCGAGGCGTCGTTTTCCTTGCTTTTCTTTTACAGAACAACTTTCAAAAACTTGGTACACCCCCTAAAATTTTTCAAAAATTAATTTTCTCCTTAAAACCTCTGGAAATAGGAAAGTGCTTTCGACGAAAACAAAGTTCCTAGGTTTTAAAAGTCAGCCCTTATTATCTTCCGCTCATTTCGCTAAATTTTAGACCTAGGACTTTTGAGCCCGCGTTGTTGACCGCACACCCTTTGACGTAGCATTTCATTATTCAGCTCTGTCATTGTAATTACAATAATAATGGCTATTGTAATTCGAACCACGCGCGAGCAATTAGCGTAATTTCAAATCATTAAGAACGGGTTTATATTTCGAAATAAAAAATCTTTCTTTGTTCTTTCCCATGACCTTGGAAGGGCCGAGAATCTTGTAAAACGGAAAGATAGTGAACTGAGGGGTCAATCCCGCAGCAAATTCATCAATATGCTTGCTGACTCCATGCATACGTGTGTGCGGGTCTCTAATTTGTTGTTTATGAACTGTCACTCTATTTCTCAGGACATCAACCGTCTCTCGAGTGCTTCGAATTACAATAGCCTTTAACCTTACTAGATCACATTATTATCAATGATCCATCCAAAATAACATCTCATGGTGGCATAAAAAAGATAGAAAGTCTTCAAAGCAGGGCAACAAAATTCATCTTAAACACGCACTGGCAAGAGGATATTTCTTATCATGACCGCCTTTCTCGCCTCAACCTGCTACCTTTAACATACTGGCATGAAGTAAAAGACTTAGTTTTCTATTTCAAGTGTCGCGCTCGCCACTTCACCTTACCCATAGCTGGTTATGTCAGGCCCAAAGGCACCCGTCTTACTCGTCATAGCTCTGATCAAGACGTACTAATTCCTATGTGCCGTACAAAGCTTTTTCAATTTAGTTACTTTAATCGTTTCGCTAAACTCTGGAATACCTTACCTGTATCCATTCGTATTATTAGCTCTCTCAATCAGTTTAAATCTCACGTACTCCAACGCTATTCGGCTGCTTTTCGTACAAACTATGATGTCACTAACTTCAACACCTGGAAGTCGATCTGCTGCAAATGCAGTAGGTCACGTGATCTTCTATTAGTTGGTAACTGCTGCTATTTGGACTTTCTATCGGCCGTATAAGGGATTTATTCCTATCATTTTCGTTTTTTCTTTTATTATTTTATATACTTTTTTATATACTTTTTACACTGTCTATTGTTTACATAGTTAGTATTTGTGTATTTCTCGTAAGGGCACACTTAATTTGGAGCCTCGCTCTGTTGTGTGTCCCGCACCCTTGTCCTCCTTTCTCCTCTGTGTCTTGTTCATATGTATATTTTAGTCCTTTTAGTATTGTAAGTATGTTGAAAGCGATTAAATAGATACCGTGCAGTATTGTGAGTGTTCACGATGGCCCCTTCGCGTGTGTAAACATCCGCATAGCTCGTTATCAGCCAAGATATAAGTACATCAGAAACCTGAATAACTTAAATGAGACAGCCTTTTTAGAGGACTTCTCCGCACTACCATTTTCGGTAATAACATCAACTGATGACCCTGACGATCAATTAGAGACTCTCAACACCTTGTTTAACGACTGCCTTGAAAGGCACGCACCCCTCAGAAGGTGCCGTGTGACACGTCCTCCCGCCCCGTGGATGGATAACGAAACAATACTTAACCTCCAGTCACAAAGAGACAAACTGAGGCGAGAAGCGCATCAGTCAAATTCAGAATCTTCTTGGTCTGCTTTCCGGGAAGTGCGAAATAAAATAAAGAGCGCTATATGCAAAGCTCGTAAAGCTTTCATGGAAAAGGCTTTGCTGTCCAACAAGTCTAAGGAAGTCTGGCGCATGGTTCACCGCGTACTCCACCCCTGTCGACAGCCTTTAAGGTTCGACCCAGACAAGCTTAATCTTCATTTGCTACGACCGCAAGGAGAACGCTCGATGTTGAATCGACCAAACAAGAAAACAAGATGAACTGTTCCAGTTCATCCGTGGTCTTACGGATAGAGGGCGCCCTTCACCTGGTTAGTGTAACACAAGGAGAAGTCCTGCGAACCCTTAAACAACTGCGCACTGACTGTTCGACTGGACCCGACCAATTGCCTGCCCGGTTCATAAAGCTGGTTGTTAGATACTTGGCGGCCCACTTACAACTATCATCAATAACTGTATTTCAAAGTTGTACTTCCCGCCTGCTGGAGACTCGCGCGTATCAGCCCCATTCCAAAAGTTGACACACCTGTCTCGGAAGATCCCTTGCGTCCAGTGTCGATTCTTCCCGTACTTTCTAAGGTATTTGAGAAGCTTGTTGCTTCCCAAATGACTGATTTCTGCACTAGAGAATCTCTCCTTAGAGACACCATCTCGAGCTTTCGTAAGGGGCATTCGACCTCTACGGTACTCTTACGTATAAGGGACGACCTATTGAGTGCCATGAAAAGGAAAGAGGTAACTCTTATGGTACTAGCAGACTTTTCGAAAGCATTTGATACCGTTTGTTTTAAAACGGTGATAACCAAGTTGCATTACCTCGGTTTTTCAAAGTAGGTCCTCGAATGACTGGCTAATTACCTATGCGCAAGGAGACATTACGTTCAAATTGATGATCGCAAATCGTCACCCGTGCTCTCCGAATTTGGAATCCCCAAGGCTCAATCCTTGGACCGATGTTGTTCAATCTCTACGTCGCGGATGTTCAAGATATTCTTCCACCTACAATCAAAGTTTCCAATATGCCGACGATACAACATTATACTCTAGCTGTTCTACACCGCAGATCACATCTCAAGCGGAAAGCATGAGAAGGCCTTGGCGCCTGGTCAAATGATTCAAACCTGGCCCTGAATTCTAAGAAAACCGAGGCCATTCTCATCTCAACTCGCCTCCCGGTTAGCTCAATGGACAGAGCGCTGGACTGATGTGCGGAAGCTCGAGGGTTCGAGCCCCGGCCGGACCAACACTCAAGGTCTTAAAATAATTCAGAAGAATATGTTGCCTTTCTATAACATCAAGAAATGGTTTAGATATTCTAGTTTTTTCGGATAGGGACGAATAAATGGAGGTCCCGTCTCCTGCAGGGTTAGGGGTAGGAGACGTTAATTTCACACGCACGAGATTACTATGTGATGGATGTCCTCCGCTGGGGTGGGATGGGTGGGTTGTTGTTTTGCGTTTCAGACATAAGCCTCTGGCTCGGGCAATATGGGTAACCATGCCCGACGTAAAGACATTAAACTTTGATTACTATTACTATCACTATCACTATCACTATCACTATCACTATCACTATCACTATCACTATCACTATTACTATTACTATAACTATTACTATTACTACGTATGATGCACGATCCTCGCAGTAGATAGCGCTATTTATGCAATAGCGAAAATCAGACCTGAAAAAAATCAGGCTTGTAAGGGATTCTAACCACTGGCCGCTGCGATGCTAGTGCAGCGCTCTACCAATTGAGCTAACAAGGCATCTGGGAGCAGGCCGTTAAGTTGATTCGTAATAAACCCGTGAAAGTGATAAATCAGATACAATAAATATATGAAGTTCATATATTTTGAACTGCGGTATTAGATACGTATGATGCACGATCCTCGCAGTAGATAGCGCTATTTATGCATTAGCGAAAATCAGACCTGAAAAAAATCAGGCCTGTACGGGATTCGAACCACTGACCTCTGCGATACTAGTGCAGTACTTTCACGGGTTTATTACGAATCAACTTAACGGCCTGCTCCCAGTTGGCTTGTTAGCTCAATTGGTAGAGCGCTGCACTAGTATCGCAGAGGTCAGTGGTTCGAATCCCGTACAGGCCTGATTTTTTTCAGGTCTGATTTTCGCTATTGCATAAATAGCGCTCTCTACTGGGAGGATCGTGCATCATACTTAAGTGCATATGGATAATAAGTTTAAGCGAACTTCGATTACAAAGTGCGCGGAAGTGGATCACCTTTTGGCAATCCATCAAGGACAAGCAACAGCTGGATTTGTGTTCCAAAAAGGAATATCATTCAATTGTTAGCTAAAAGAATTAGTTAAATGAGCTGGAACAAATAAGTTTTAAGAAATGTGATAAAAATGTCAATGGTAGACGAACATGTCACGGCCTTTGATCTTCGGCGTTGAGGGCTGTTGACGGCTCTCAGAAATTGTTCTCTCGGCAGCTGGTAGATGATACGGTAAAACTCTGAAACCAGCGAAAACAGAATCACTAACCTAGAGGTGTTCGAAACAGAATTTTCTGGCTTAAACTTGTTTTAACCTGATAGACTTAGTTATCTAAATAACTGAAATAATGTATGTAAACGGAAATGTTTTCTAATGTAAGGTTATTGTCACCTGCTTCCGCATGAAAAACTGAAATTAGTGAGCGATGTAAATTATATTGGTGATATCACCTATTGCTATGGACCTCCTTTGTTAGAATTGACGTTCTTGGGATGGACTTCCTTTGTTTCAAGATCGTCAGCAACTGTATGTTTCGCAAATAACTAGTTAATTTAAGTTCTTGACGGAACCAGAAAGCAGAATGTAATTTGATAAGATCGCCTCCGAACTGCATGGTGAAAGTTCGTCCACTGAACTTCGCATAGACTGATATCCTTTAGCTGAAGCTCCTGTTCTTAATAATAAATGCTCTCGCTTAACCAGTAAAGGTGACTAATGACTGGTTCTGGATCGTACATTGGTTTTTCACTTTCTGAAAACCCGTTGATTTAACATCTATGCTTCCATCAAGATTCATGTTCGACACCAACGCCTGAGAGCCGCACGCGATGGATTTTCACTGGATTTTAGGCTGGTTTTTCTCTTTCTTTAGCCTGTTAGGAAACAGCTGGGTTATATTCATTATCGCGAAAAGAAGAAGATTACAAACAACAGCCAACTGGTTCACCCTTTCCTTGGCGGTAGCCGATGTAGGTGTTACTTGTGGATATTTTCCGGCGTCCATGATCTGCAATGTGCTTGTGGATACATGCAACAACGGCGTTCCCTCAATAACCACTCACTTCTTCGTAGAAGCTTCTGCCTTTTGCCTCACCGCAATGGTTGCTGAACGTTACATCGCTATCATCCATTCCCTAAAGTACATCCGTTTCTTGAAGACGAGAAACGTAGTTATTGTTATTGCGACCTGCTGGACAACTCCATTTCTTCCGATTATTTATGAACTCATCACTCGTCCTACCAGTAGCGTACCATCCGCCACAGAAGCGGCTATATTTGTTTCAATTCACACAGTGTTCTTCGAAGTGTTACCAACGATATTTCTTTTCGCAGCACATTTTCACATCCTATATATTGCACGCAAACTCTCTGGCGAGATGAAAGCTCTTTTGAAACAAGTTCGATTTAATGAAGCAGCAAACTCTGTGAAACTAAAGGAAGTTAGAAATGCGGGATTAAAAGCAACCACAGTGAGGTTGGTAACAATACTTATTTTTATATTCGTGGCATGTCACGGAATAGATATCCATTGGGGAATCTGCTCTTTATCTAATCTCTGTGATGTGTCTACACATGAAAAGGTGGCATATTATTTGCTACTTTTGGCCAATTCTACGCTAAACCCCTTTGTGTACGCATTTTTCAAAGAAGATATCAAAAGAGAATCAAAAGCTTTCCTTTGCCGAAGTAGGAAACTGAAACTACGTCCCTTCCGGGTGCATCCAGAGTAGTAAGCCAAGAACGATGCAGCAATACTGTCTATTAAATAGGCTTAACCTAAACGAGACTAGCAAACTTTGCCAAATGGGTTTGAATTCCATCAAAATTGTAGTGTTGATAATGAGTGCAGACGAAGTACGAATTTATACCCTCAAACAACAATTCAAAGGTCTGCACTTGTGTGTGCACCCAAGAAGAAGTTATGAGGGAGTCTGTGTATAAAGCTACACTTTTACAACTGAAAAACGCACTTAAACATGTTAAACCCAATGCCTGCCTCGTCACAAAACGGGAGAAATACGTCCATGTCTTATTAAATGTCGCGTATGATAATTACACAGCTCTACAAACAAAGCTTGATCTACTCGAAGCACGAAACGCGAGTCTAGTAGCTGAAAATGCTACTCTGACTAACAGATTGCAGTCTTGTGAAATCTGTTTGAACAATTTGGAACAATATTCCCGCCGAAAATGCGTAGAACTTTCTGGTATACCCGAGGTGAAAGATGAAGATAAGGCAAATTACCAAAGATTTTTGACTCATCTTTAATTAAAAATTCAGATAAGCATAATGTTAACACTCGCTTTGGAACTAGGAATACTTTTTATGTTCCAGAAATTCGAACGAACTATGGCGAATTTAATATTCGATTCAATGGACCTTTAGTAGGGAATGAAACTGATGAGATATTTAAGATTCTAACGCCCTATTTATTCAAAAGAGAATTATCTATGCATTTCATTAATTTGTATTAAGTTTTACCACTAATTGTTATGTTTTGGTGTTTCTGTTATTCAGTTATTTATTTCATTTACTTTTTTATTGTATATATGTTTTAGAATTATTTGTTCTGTAATCTATTTCTTTGATAAGAATTTAAAATATAAAATGCAAAATGCCTCTTTTTTGACCTTATATTTATCTTCAATTAATACATGGTGGTCACCCAACTAGTTTAGCACTTTAGTTATTTTGGGTCAGTGACCAGCAACTGTATGTATTTTTAATTTATTTCTCGTTTAATTTGAAACTATGGTAATTTTACAGTTCAAATAAACCTTGTCTTGTCTTGTCTTTCCATTCTACGCTGTTCTTCTGTTCAACGTTTTGTTGAATGAAAATCGATATCAGAACTATTTGGAGTTTCGCTTCTGTACGATGTGAAGGCAACTTTTATGCCAACAGTTGCATACATTTGATGAGTCGTTAAAACATGCCTTTATTAGCGGTCATAAATGTGCCTTCAGTGTTTGATAAAGCAAGAGATATGTTAATACGGTACAGTGAAAGTTATTTAACAACAACAAACATATGAAACATATGTGTGAACTGCGGTTATGAGACGTATATGAGCACGATCCTTCGCAGTAAAGCACTATTTGAGCAATAGTGAAAATCAGACCTGAAAAAAATTTCAGGCCTGTACGGGATTCGAACCACTGACCTCTGCGATACTAGTGCAGCGCTCTACCAATTGAGCTAACAAGCCAACTGGGAGCAGGCCATCAAATTAATTCGACATAAACCCGTAGATGATAAATCAAACAACAACAAACATATGAAACATATGTGTGAACTGCGGTTATGAGACGTATATGAGCACGATCCTTCGCAGTAAAGCACTATTTGAGCAATAGTGAAAATCAGACCTGAAAAAATTTTCAGGCCTGTACGGGATTCGAACCACTGACCTCTGCGATACTAGTGCAGCGCTCTACCAATTGAGCTAACAAGCCAACTGGGAGCAGGCCATCAAATTAATTCGACATAAACCCGTAGATGATAAATCAAACAACAACAAACATATGAAACATATGTGTGAACTGCGGTTATGAGACGTATATGAGCACGATCCTTCGCAGTAAAGCACTATTTGAGCCTGCTCCCAGTTGGCTTGTTAGCTCAATCGGTAGAGCGCTGCACTAGTATCGCAGAGGTCAGTGGTTCGAATCCCGTACAGGCCTGAAATTTTTTTCAGGTCTGATTTTCACTATTGCTCAAATAGTGCTTTACTGCGAAGGATCGTGCTCATATACGTCTCATAACCGCAGTTCACACATATGTTTCATATGTTTGTTGTTGTTTGATTTATCATCTACGGGTTTATGTCGAATTAATTTGATGGCCTGCTCCCAGTTGGCTTGTTAGCTCAATTGGTAGAGCGCTGCACTAGTATCGCAGAGGTTAGTGGTTCGAATCCCGTACAGGCCTGAAATTTTTTTCAGGTCTGATTTTCACTATTGCTCAAATAGTGCTTTACTGCGAAGGATCGTGCTCATATACGAAAGTTATTTAATTTGAAAATAATGTCGTTTTTCACCCTACACTCTGGCGACTTTACTGACGTTAGTTCTGTTGTTACTCAGCAGAGTGGTAAATCATTCTAGTTTTCCACGTGGGATGCGAATGCAGTTTAATTAGCTAATAAACTTTTCTTCTCCATATTCCTTGTCACCATAACTCTGGTTTTCTTTTTAATGTAGCGTGAAATTATACAAACGTGGAAATAATACATTGGATTACCCCTTAGCAGTCCATTAAGAAAGAGCCACAAAGGGATTGTGATTTTGAACTACAAAGCAAAATTTGCGAAAGTAAAATTGGCATTAAAGATCAACTACAAATGTCACAAGTAGAGGAAGATGTTTCATTCTACCGTGAATGTTGGGGCAAAGAACTGAAAGTTGCCATCTCAGAGAACTGACATTTTATTTTAGAGGAGATGTTTTTCTAAAACCTAAAACCCTAAAACCTAGTGTATATAATACTTTGGTTTTTCGACCCACACAGTACTAAATTATTAACTTTGCCCACTCACTTTTTTCTTTGACTGTCAGTAAATACTAAACTATTAGTATGTTTAATTCTTAAAAGGTTCTGACGATAGGTAATTATCTTAGACATAAACGCATGCCTGCTTTTGCATTATAATATCGTAAATCAAGAGTTCGAGAGATATGTATGTTTTGGGGAGGAATCAAACAGATGTTGTACAATTTTTTTCTGTTGAGTAAAGGAGTCTTAAGTCCATTTCAGTCCATCTACGAATGATGTGTCGGTGACAAATAAAAAGTCTCATGTATTGGCTTAGCTTTTGTCAAGGCGCAAATGGGTGAGAAGTTGAAGCAAACTTCAATTACAAAGTGAAGCCAGGACATTCTGCGTAGATTTATGACGCCAACTGCGCGTAAACAAGAAAAAAATCATTATGCGATACCTAGTGAAAGCAAAATCAGTCCCTCCCCTCCCCCCCACCTTTCTGCTTCCCTCAACGATTCTAGCTAAAGGTAAACTTTTGTTATCAAATCCAGATTTAACATGCTCTATTTCAGTGCAAGTAGGAGCTGTTCAGTGGAGTAAGGTGGCTCCTTTAGCGATTTATGACTAGAAGGTTTTTCAACACTTCCTTAGTGAATTTTTTCGTCTTGTGTCATATTCCAGCATTTTTAATCTGTACGTGTAGTGCCAGAAAAAGGTTCAAGAGGTAATATTAATTTTCCACAGCAACATTTTAGTAGACTACGAATAGTCCCTCCTTTTCGGAAAAGTCCGTAGGAGGTGCTCGAAAAGTAGATTAGTAAGTTTCAGAGCGCCTCACTCGTGTAGCTTGCGCGGCGCATCGGCGCCACTTCAAGAGTTCACCGTGGCGCTCTAACAGCTTAAAGGACAAGTTTCTCAATCCTCAGAGCGTGGTCTTCCTCCTTTGCTCGAAGACAATTTTATTTCTAGAAAGTGGTATTTCAGACTACTTTAGGAACGAGATTGATGTACAACGTATTCGCGCTTAGTTGCATGTTTCTATTCCACGCGATTGTTTAACTTTTTGATAAATAAACTTTAAAATGATTTCAAGATCTTCAGGGTTTGGTCCCTGTATGATATGAAAGCAACCTTTTTCGTCGAAAGCTGCATTCAACCCATTTCCTGTTTCAGAAAAATATATTTTCAGTAGCTGTTATGAATTTTCAGTTATATGTATAGAACTTTTAGATGGGGGGGGGACGCTTTTAGAGAAGAAATAAAAGCTCATTTTTTGGCGTTGTATATTTATACAAAAAGACTGCGGGAGCAGATGTCTTTTCAGCTTTTGCGTTCAAAATTACACATGGAAAGTTTACCAAGTGTTCAGAGTTACTGGTGAATTAGGAATGGCCGAGATGTTGGGCTGCTGTCTCCGTTTTACCTTTAACACTGGCTATAGCTAGAAAAGGGTTGTCCTCCCTTGAAATCCTGCGATCAAACAGTTTTTTTAGCCTATGTGCTCAAAATGTCAAAGATTTTTTAAAGAATAAGAATGATGGTAAATTTTGAGCCCGGTAAAGAAATACTGAAAGATAGTTTTCGCCGTCTTGTCACGAGTGTAGGACAAAGGAGGAATCAATACTCAGACCTTTGAGTTCACGCTCCGACGGCTCTACCACTGAGCCACAGAGACTCAGAAATTTTTCTTTATCCACGCCCGTGATAAGACGAAAAATGTCTTTCTAAATGTCAAAGATGTTTCAGTTAGGTCAAGTGAAAGTTGTCTAACTTGCAGATAATATCGTTTTTACTGACATTTCTACCGTTGCCACTCAGTGGAGTGATACATCATTTTAGTTTTCAATGGGGGTTGTCAATGCAGTTTGATCAACCACACCCCGTTTCGTTCTTCCGTATTCCTTGTCACAATAGCACTGCTCTTCTTTTCAAAGTGTAACATGGAAGTGGACTACCTTTTGGCAATCCATCAAGGACAAATAAAAGGTGGATTGGTGTTTCGAACTTGAATATTGCTCTAGTTTTTAACAACAAAGTATTAATAAAATGAGCGGTAACAAATAAGTTTTAAGAAATGTAGTAAAAATGTCGATGGTAGAGGAACATGTCACGGCCTTTGATCTTGGGTGTTGAGGACTGTTAACGGTTCTCAGCACTTGTCCTTTCAGCAGATAGGTGATACGGTAAAACTCTGAAACCAGCGAAATCAGAGTTTCAGAAATTATCAGTGTAAATCTGTTCTTACCTAATACATATATCTTATTAACCAAGCGCGAGGGCCGTACTGGGAGAATATCAGCCCGAGGTCTTGACAGTACGGACCGAGCGCAGCGAGGTCTGTACAAAAAAGACCGAGGGCCGATATTCTTCCAGTACGGTCCCGAGCAAGCTTGGTTAATAAGAGATTTATTATACGACTGAAGTTCAAAGGGACACAAGTGCGGTATCATTCGGGACCATTTGGGACAGTGCCCGGTCCAATACTGAGAGAATATTGACCGGCAATAGAGCATTTTGATTGGTTGATTTTAGTTATTGGCCCTCTGACTGCCCGAGTCGTGTAATAAACTTGGTTATCTGAATAACTAAAACAATGTATGTAAACGGACATGTTTTCTATTGCAAGATTATTATCACCTGTTTCAGCATAAAAAACGAAAATGTGACAACAAAGTAGATTATATTAGTGATCTAACCTATTGCTATAGACTCCTTTCTTGGAAGTGACATTCTTGGGATGGACTTCATTTGTTTCAATGCAAGAACGTCATCAGCTTTCATTTACGCATATAGCTAGTTTGTTAAAATTCATGACGGAAACAGAAAGGAGAGTGTAATTTAAAACGATCGCCTCCGAACTGCATGGTGAAAATTCGTCCGCTGAACTTTGCATGGACTGATATCTTTTTGTCGAAGTTCCTGTAGTTAATTAACAGTAAATGCTCCCTATCGAATCTAGTTAAACTCGCTAAACCACTAGAGATGACTATTGACTGATTCTGGATCGTAGGTTGGTTTTTCACTTTCTTTGGCCTGGTGAGAAACAGCTGGGATACTTTCGTCATAGCGAGAAGAAGAAGATTACAAACAACAGCCAACTGGTTCATCCTTTCCCTGGCGGTAGCCGATATGGGTGTTACTTATGGATATTTCCCAGTAGTCATGATCTGCAATGTGCTTGTGGATACATGCAACAACGACGTTAGCCGAATAATAGCTTACTTCTTCATAAGAGCTTCTGTCTTTTGCCTCACCGCCATGGTTATTGAACGCTATATCGCTATCGTTTATTCCTTAAAATATATCCGTTTCTTGAAGACGAGAAACGTAGTCATTATTATTGCGACCTGTTGGACAGTTACGATCATTTGCGACCTCATCATTGATCTTGCCAAAAGCGAACTATCCGCCGCAGAAAAGGTTATACTTGGTTCCATTTCCATCGTGCTCTTCCGAATGTTACCAACAATATTTCTTTGCGCGGCACATTTTCACATCCTATTAATTGCTCGCAAACACTCTCGCGAGACGAAAGTTGTTTAAAATACTGAAGTTCGATTCAACGTAGCAGCAAAGTCTGTGAAACAAAGGAAGTTAGAAATGCGGGATTAAAGGTATCCACAGTGAGTTTGGTAACAGTGCTTGTCTTTATATTCGTGGCATGTTACGGAATAGCTATCCATTGGGAAATCTGAGATAAATTTAATCTTTGTGATGTGTGTAACCATGAAAAAGTGGCAGTAAGATTACTAATTTTGGCCAATTCTACGCTAAACCCCTTTGTGTACGCATTTTTTAAAGAAGATATCGAAAGAGAATCAAAAGCTTTCTTTCGCCGCAGGAGGAAATTGAAACTACGTCCCTTCCAGGTTCATCCAGAGTAGCAAGACAAGAACTGTGCATAAATTCTGTCTACAAAATAGGTTTAAACCAAAACAAGACCGGTTAACTTTGCCAAATACGTTTGAATTTAACCGAAATCGTAGTACTGAAGATGAGTGGAGACGAAGCGCGAAATAACTGAACAATTTTTATTCTCAAACAACAATTCAAAGGTCTGCACTTGCCCGTGCGCTTATTAAAGAAGATCTTAGGAGGGAGACTAAGTATAAAACTACGCTTTTACAACTGAAAAACACACTCAAACCTAAAGACTTCCAAAGCGTGAAAAATATTTCCGTGTCTTATCGACCACCAGGAGAACAGTCATGATCATTGCAATCTGTTAGGGAGTTCCACTTCTTTTTAACGATTTTTTTCTCAGCAAAGGTTCCATTAAAGAAACATCTGTAGTCGTTGTCATTTTCACAATACTCTCTGTTTACGGCCACGGGCGCGCGTGGTATCAAAGACCTCGGGTACAGTTTTTTCCAATACGGCAGACCTCCTGGGTGGTGAATAACATATACAGAGAGAGATAATGATCAAAGAGATAAGAAAAAATGCAAATCGCTGTAAAAGAGCTCTCAATGTCCTAACAAACACTAAGATACCACGGTAAAGAATGGACTGATGAGTTTTAGAATCATTTTCAGGCTCCCTCTGCCTCATTCATGACGCATGAGGTCGATTTCATTTTGGGAAGCGCTATTTCAAAGTTGTCAAAGAAGTAAGAATGATGTTTGAACTTAGACAGTATAGACTCACTGAGGGTGCATTTATCAAGATAATTGTCTCATAGTTGTACATTTCTATTCTACACGATTGTTTAACGATTTGCCAAATGAAAATCGCTCTCAGAACTATTTGGAGTTTGGCTTCTGTATGATGTGAAGGCAGCTTTTATGCCAACAGCTGCATACTTTGGATGGTTAATTAAAACATGCTTTTAATAGCTATCACAAATTTCCCATTAAGCGTTCGAACAATTCACGAGATATGTCAGTTAAGTAGAGTAAAAGTTGCCTAATTTGCAAGTAATATCGCTTTTTACCCAAAACTCTGACATTTGTTTGTTGTTACTCAGCAGAGTGGTAAATCATTCAAGTTTTGTACGTAAGTAAGCAAGTAAGTGAGCTTTATTTGTTAGAGCAGGTTAGTGATGAGAGCTAAACAGCTGATGTGGACCTGCTATTAATTAAAATACATATACAAAAGAATACCGTACACAATTCAAATTCTACTATATACAATTCAAATTCTACCATATACTATTAACTATTTCAAACTAATAATATATAAAGTTGTCTAAGTCCTTGTTTGAATTTGTAACAGTTCCGCGAATGAAGGTAACTTTCCGCAACTGGTTTTTGTTACGTTTCAATGCTATTTTAAATTCCTGAACTTTTTCTATGCATCTAGAAGTTCTGTTAATTGAGTTCCAAATTATCGGGCCTCTGAAATATAGACTGTTCCTCCCTAGATCTCTTTTTGTTCGTCTAAATTCAAGGAGTCGGCCTTTGCGCCTCGATTCGGTAAAATTGACGAAGGGTGATAATCTGTCATTCATACCACCGTTTATCTTGAAAATTATACGTAAGCTGCAAATGCAGTTTAATTAACTAATAAAATTCTCTTTTTCATATTCCTTGTCACCATAGCACTTGAGTTCTTATATCTAATGCAACTTAGACATAAGACATTGGATCACCCCTTAGCTATCCATTAAGAGATAGTAACTAATGGATTCTTGTTCCGAAAGCGATATTCTACTTTTGAACTACAAAGCAAAATTTCCGAAAGTAAAATTGGCATAAAAGATTAACTGCAAATGTCACAAATAGAGGAAAATGTTTAATTCTACCATAAATGTCGAGGCAAAAACTTGGAAGTTGCCATCTCAGTGAACTGACATTTTATTTTAATGAGATGTTTTTCCCAGTTTTTGCAACCCAAAAACCTAGTGTATATAATATATACTTGGGTTTTTTTTTTATGAATGCTGCACTAAATTACTAGCGCTGCCCACTCACTTTCTTTTGTACTGTTAGTTACTAAACTAACAGTAACTACTTCCCATGAAATCCTGGGATCAAACAGTTTTTCTACCCTATATGCCTTAAATCCATTTGTAAGTTTTGATCTTGAGCTTGGTAAAGAAATATAAAAAGATTGTTTTCGTCTTGTCACGATTGTGGGACAAAGAAAAAATTCTGAATCCCCATGGGAACTCTTAAACCAGACCTTTGATCCCGCGCTCCCATGCTCTACCACTGAGCCATAGAGACTCAGAATATTTTTTTGTCCCACGCTCGTGATAACACAAAAAGCATCTTTCTAAATGTCAAAGATGTTTCAGTTAGGTCAAGTGAGAGTTGTCTAATTGCAAGTAATATCGATTTTACTGACATTTCTACAGGTGTCACTCAGTGGAGTGATACATCATTTTAGTTTTCAATAGAGGCTGCCAATGCAGATTGATCAACCAAACCTGTTTTTGTTCCTTCATATTCCATGTCACAATCCTACTATTCTTGTTTTCAAAGTAGATTACCCTGTGGCAATCCAGCAGGGACATGTAACAGGCGATTGGTGTTCCTAAAATATTATTTAATTTTTAATTACAGAGTATTGGTAAAATGAGCGGGAACAAATAAGTTATCAGAAATGAAAAATGTTAATGGTCCGGCCTTTAATCTTGAATGTCACGGGAAAAAACTAACACATTTTACTCAAACGTTGGGTAATTTTCCATCTCAGTGAATGGAAAGTTCATTTTGAATGATGGATTTTGTCAGGCTGGGAACCCCATGAGCCTCGTGTGTGTGATACTGTCTACATGCACGCGTTGAACAAGAAAATAATTAAAGATCCTCGGGTGCTGGTTAAGATTTTACCATGTAAATCAGGCCTTACAATATTCACAAAATTATGAGCCTGAGTTACTAAGAATTCTTGGCTTGTTCTTAGTTTAATTACTACGTAAATAAAAATAAAGCATGTTTGCTTTAAATGAAGTTATAAAATGTTGAGCAGTTCTAAAAAGGCAACTTTAAGAAGCTATGGAGTTTATTCTCTTGACTACGATAACTGTTAAGATCGCTATAGTTACTTTTCTGATAGAGAGAGCACGATTGGTAGGAAATTGTTTTTTAGGAGAATTGTTGACAGCTCTCAGAATTCATGACGGAACCAGAAAGCAGAATGTAATTTGAAGGCAGCGCCTCCGATCTTCACGGTGAAAATTCGTCGAATGAACTTTGGATAGACCAATATCCTTTAGTCGACGCCCCTGTAGTTAACAGTGAATGTTCCCCATCGAATCTAGCTACACTCGCTAAACCAGTAGATATGACTATTCACTGGTTCTGGGTCGTAGGTTGGTTTTTCTCTTTCCTTAGCCTGGCGGGGAATAGCTGGGTTATTTTCATCATCGCTAAAAGAAGACGATTACAAACAACAGGAAACTTTTTTATCCTTTCCTTGGCGGTAGCCGACCTTGGTGTTACTTGTGGATATCTTCCGGCGTCCATGATCTGCCATGTGCTTGTGGATACATGCAAAAACGGCGTTCGTCGAGTAATCGCTGTCTTTTTCATAGAAGCATCTGCCTTTTGCCTCACCGCAATGGTTGCTGAACGCTATATCGCTATCGTCCATTCCTTAAAATACGTCCGTTTCTTTACGACAACAAAGGTAGTCATTATCATTGGAACCTGTTGGACAGTTCCATTTCATTTCATAATTTGTCAAACCATCAGCTATCTTGCCAGAAGCATACCACCCACGGCAGAAACAGCTATATTTATTTCCATTAACACTGTGCTCTTCCAAGTATTACCAACAATATTTCTTTTCGCAGCACATTCTCATATCCTACATGTTTCTTGCAAACTCTCTCGCGAGACGAAAGTTCTTTTGAAACAAGTTCGATTGAACGTAGCAGCAAACTCTGTGAAACTAATGAAAGTTAGAAATGCAGGATTAAACGTATCCACAGTGAGGTTGGTAATAATACTTGTTCTTATATTCGTGGCATCTTACGGAATAGGTATTCATTTTGGAATCTGCTCTTTATCTAATCTATGTAATGCGTCTGAATATGAAGAAATGGCGTATAATGTGCTACTTTTGGCTAATTCTACGCTAAACCCCATTGTGTACGCATTTTTCAAAGAGGATATCAAAAGAGAATCAAAAGCTTTCCTTTCCCGTAGTAGGAAACTGAAACGACTTCCCTTCCAGGTTCATTCAGAGTAGTAACCCAGGATCAAAGTAGCAAAATAGGTTTTAATCAAAACAAAACAAGTGAATTTTGTCAAATATCATGTTTGAATTAATCGAAATTGTGGTACTGATGATGAGTGGAGACGAAGCGCGAAATAATTGAACGAAAGTCTTCCACGTCACAAAGGGTGCGATAAATGTCTCAAGCTGAGGTACCTAAAACCCTTGTTTATGTGATACCGTCCACATGCACGCGTGGAACAATAAAATAGTTAAAGATCCCCGGGTGATGATGATAATGATGATGAAACTTTATTAAGGTGTCTAAAGAAACCTCCTAGCTTAGGTTAAAAACATGTGCTAATTAGGGGACACAACATAAATAAATATAAACAGGATATAAATTAAAGTAAAAATATTTAAATATAAGCGTAGGTATATATGATATTAACAATAATTTATTTGCAGTAGGACAAATGTGTCTAATTGAATTAGAAAGATGACAGCACTTGCATGCATTATCCATTAGTGTAACTAAATCTAATGTACGTATTTTGTGTTTGAATGTTCTATGCTTAATGAAAATGTCACTAATATAGGAGGGACATAGGTTGCTCTTGGCTTTATACATTAAAACACAAATGTCTTGTAATCTCCTGTTCTGCAAACTAGGGAGTTCTGCTCTTTTTAGAAGTTCAGGGTAGCTAGCATTGTTCCTAAAAACAGCACGCAGGTCCCTTTCTTGCATCCGCTCTATTTTACGAGAATCACTGGCTCGGCAAAAGTGCCACACAAGGCGGCAATATGTAAGGTGTATCAACATTGCTGTTTTAAAAAGCATAAGTTTAGCGTTTGTCTGAATCAAGTTTCAGCTTGGAATTTATTGTGACACCCTTATAACGTCTTCAACGTCTTCGGCAAAGAACAATTGACCTGCTGTTATAAATTAGATTGAATTGTCCTCTTTCATATCCACAATAAAACTCAAGTTTACCCCAGAACTTTCTTAGGACTTATAGGTGTTCGAATACCCAAAGAAAAACAGACGCCCTCCGCTACCTAAGGAATGTGCTATTGCAAACAATTCCGTCATGGGAACTGGATGAGAATTTGAAACGAAAGCAGAGATTAAAAAAAAGGGTGTGAATGGGGCTAACCGACTAGTGACAAAGGGCGAAAAATACTACCGACTACCGACAAACGAGAAAAAAATTACCGGCCACCGACAGAAAAAAAATTAACCTACTACCGACTTGGGCCGGCATTATCGATATTTGTTCCAGAAATATTAGTCTGTAGTGCCTGTTTCTGTAGTGCCTGTTTTTGTAGTGCCTGTTTCTGTAGTGCCGGTTTCTGTAGTGCCTGTTTCTGTAGTGCCGGTTTCTGTAGTGCCGGTTTCTGTAGTGCCGGTTTCTGTAGTGCCTGTTTCTGTAGTGCCGGTTTCTGTAGTGCCTGTTTCTGTAGTGCCCGTTTCTGTAGTGCCTGTTTCTGTAGTGCCTGTTTCTGTAGTGCCGGTTTCTGTAGTGCCTGTTTCTGTAGTGCCGGTTTCTATAGTGCCGGTTTCTGTAGTGCCGGTTTCTGTAGTGCCGGTTTCTGTAGTGCCGGTTTCTAAAGTGCCGGTTGCTGTAGTGCCTGTTTCTGTAGTGCCGGTTTCTGTAGTGCCGGTTTCTATAGTGCCGGTTTCTGTAGTGCCGGTTTCTGTAGTGCCGGTTTCTGTAGTGCCGGTTTCTGTAGTGCCTGTTTCTGTAGTGCCGGTTTCTATAGTGCCTGTTTCTGTAGTGTCTGTTTCTGTAGTGCCTGTTTCTGTAGTGCCGGTTTCTATAGTGCCGGTTTCTGTAGTGCCGGTTTCTGTAGTGCCGGTTTCTGTAGTGCCGGTGTCTATAGTGCCGGTTTCTATAGTGCCTGTTTCTGTAGTGCCCGTTTCTGTAGTGCCGGTTTCTGTAGTGCCGGTTTCTATAGTGCCTGTTTCTGTAGTGCCTGTTTCTGTAGTGCCGGTTTCTATAGTGCCTGTTTCTGTAGTGCCGGTTTCTATAGTGCCTGTTTCTGTAGTGCCTGTTTCTGTAGTGCCGGTTTCTGTAGTGCCGGTTTCTGTAGTGCCGGTTTCTATAGTGCCGGTTTCTGTAGTGCCTGTTTCTGTAGTGCCGGTTTCTATAGTGCCTGTTTCTGTAGTGCCTGTTTCTGTAGTGCCTGTTTCTGTAGTGCCGGTTTCTATAGTGCCGGTTTCTGTAGTGCCGGTTTCTGTAGTGCCGGTTTCTGTAGTGCCGGTTTCTATAGTGCCGGTTTCTATAGTGCCTGTTTCTGTAGTGCCCGTTTCTGTAGTGCCGGTTTCTGTAGTGCCGGTTTCTATAGTGCCTGTTTCTGTAGTGCCTGTTTCTGTAGTGCCGGTTTCTATAGTGCCTGTTTCTGTAGTGCCGGTTTCTATAGTGCCTGTTTCTGTAGTGCCTGTTTCTGTAGTGCCGGTTTCTGTAGTGCCGGTTTCTATAGTGCCGGTATCTTTAGTGCCGATTTCTGTAGTGCCGGTTTCTTTAGTGCCGGTTTCTGTAGTGATTCTTACCATGAATTAGTGGCAGCAACTTTGCTGCTTTTGGCCAATTCTACGCTAAACCCCTTTGTGTACGCATTTTTTAAAAGAGGATATGAAAAGATATTGCTCTCTGTTTAGGGTCTCATACTCACGTGGTATCCAAGACTACGGGTACAGTTTTTTTTCCAATACGGACTTCCTGGCTGGTGAATAACATGTATAGAGATAATTATCAACGAGGTAACAAAAAATGGGCATCGCTGTGAAAGAGCTCTCAATGACCTAACAGGCACTAACAAGTGCTGCCACGGTAAAGAATGGACTAATGAGTTCTAGTGTCAGTTTCAGGCTCCATTTGCCTCCTTCGTGACGCATAAGGTCAATTTCACTGTTTTGGGGAGCGCTGTTTCAAAGTTGTCAAAGAGGTGCAATTGACGTTTGAACGTAGACAGTATAGACTCGCAGCGGGTGCATTTATTAAACACGAAGGCGCGCTATATAAAGAAGTCTTCCCTGGGAAGACCTAGGCTCATTTGTCACTCACCGTTAACGTGTGCGGGTCAAATTCCAATGCTTGTAGAGAAGCAAAAGGAGCTAATGATATATCTATTGCTTACTTTGTTTAATTTGCAAATGATATCGCTTTTTCTCTTGGCGACTTTACCGACATTTCTATTGTTATGACACAAAGTCATTTTAGTTTCCAAAAGAGGCTGTCGGCGCAGTTTGATCGACCAAACCCCTTTTCTTTCCTCCATATTCCTTGACACTTTAGCACTGTCTCTCTATTCAAAGTATGCATGGGGGTGGATTGTCCCTTAGCAGTCCATTAAGAACAAATAACAGGTGGATTGGTTTTCCGAACTTCAATATCTATTTATTGGTGTCCCGAACTTGAATTTTTAGCTACAGAGTATTAGTGAAATGAGCGGGAACAAATAAGTTTTAAGAAATGTAATAAAACTGTCAATGGTAGAGGAGCATGTCGCAGTGCTTTGATTTTGGGTGTTCAGGGTTGTTGAGGGCTCTCAGAAATTGTCCTTTCGGCAGGTAGAAAACTTTGCAAGCAGCGAAAGAGAATCACTTAAAACGTTTGAAACAGAAACTCCTGGCGCAAACTTAATTTGACCTAATACATTTTTAGGTTATACCCTGAATGACAAAAACAATGTTTGTAAACGGACATGTTTTCTAAAGCAAGATTATTGCCACCTGTTTCAGCATAAAGAACTAAATTGCGATGTCACCTATGGCTATGGACTTTCTTTCTTGGACTTGACGTCTTTGGGACGACTTCATTTGTTTCAAGATCGTTACCAACTGTATGCTACGCAAATAACTAGTTCATTTAAATTCTACACGGGACCAGAAAGAAGAGTGTAATTTTAATAGATCGCCTCCGAACTGCGTTGTGAAAATTCGCCCACTGAACTTCGCACAGACTGATATCTTTCAGTCGAAACTCCTATAGTTAACAATATATGATCTCCATCGAATCTAGTCATTCTCGCTTAACCAATAGAGATGACTATTGATTGGTTCTGGATCGTAGGTTAGGCCTGCTCTGTGACCTTAAGTTGCCTTAAGTCGCCTTAAGTCGCCTTAAGTTGTCTTAAGTTGCTATTAGTTATCCAATGTTATAAGGGTTCCACCCTAATCCCAATTGACCCCATTCACTCCACTTTAACCTTAAGGATCAGAGGAGGAGGCATGGTGGCTGAATGGTGGGTGCACTGGACTCGAAATGAGTCCAGGTTTGGTGTCTAGTGTTGGAGCATTGTATTGTGTTCTTGGGCAAGATACTGTAAGCTCAAAGTGCCTCACCTTTTCCAGGTGTAAACATGAGTATCGGTTGGCAAGGGGCGAGATAACCCTGCAATCGACTATGAGTTCAATTATTGTTATTGCGAGGGGGCAATGGCTTCCATATACATGGAAATCCCATGTGAAAAAAGTCACGCCCCTGTCTAGCCCCTATGCAAGTATGGGTAATTCCGACATGTAGACAATGCTGGTGTAGGAAAAATGACAATGTATACTCTTCCATTTTCTTACTCAAACAGCATTTCTGTTTCAACAAAATATCATTCTGTCTTGTATTTCATGATGAAAAAGTTGATAAAAGGGTTGACACAGTGTATTATCATCAGGATAGAATAAATATTGAATCAAATCAAACATACAGTACCAGATCATCAAGATAAAACGATAGAAAGGTATTCTGGCGAAAGGCTCAATTCTTGCCACTCACTTATACCTTGAGCAGTGAAAATAACATCATCAAAATTCAACTAAACTTGACTGAAGCTAAAGTTTATCCACTTAACTTACCCAGAGTAAAAGAGTGACAAAAGTGAGCCATTTCCCTCGCATAAACCCATTGATCTGTACAAACTCAGCTTCCACCATGGTATTCGACCAACTGAAAACATTTGAACTTTGTAGCTCGACGAACCTATTAAAGGCGTAAATATTTATCTATCTTAAGACTTTGATAGTCTTTTTGTACATTTCATCTTCGTCAGTTTGATGATCAACATACATGAACAACTCTTAAGCCGAGAAAAGCCTTTTACAGTAAACGTAGCCGCCATTCATATTTGATCACATGACTTAAGTTTTGTCAACACGCACGCGAGCCTGCTGGAAAGTGTACAGAGAAATTCTTTCAATCCACACCCATAGAAAAAGTCCGTCTTGTGTCTATTGACTGGTTACGTACATGCGTTGCGGAAAGAAAATCCTACCAATGACACAATACGAGGTGAAGTAAAGGAAATTTCTCGGTAATAGATAGTATGGGCGTACTTGGCGAGAGAATCCCTCCAATGTTGTTTCGCTCCCAACTTCGAGGCATGGAAACTAGTGAGCGGCGCAAAGGTTATTGGGAGAATTAAAATGGCGGAGACTATAGAGCCACTTATCAGCTTGGAAAATTTCGTCGTGATTCGTTAGTTTCTGGACAGTTGTAAGGTAACAATGAATGCTTTTAAACCTGTAATACTACCACCAGGCTAAAATTTAAACTTGTCTAATTTTTTTTTGATGAAGCACTGCAGGTTAGAAACAAGCGAGTACTTGGAAGGTCCTCCTGATCTGATCAACAGTGGAGAAAGATCTTTCAAAAAGATTAGATTCCCTATAACTGGGGCGTCGAAGTTTTCTGCGGCCAGAAAAATAGTTGGACAGATTGGAAAAGAAGTATTTCTACGAAGGACCTTAGCACATGGTTCTCAGTATAGTATTGGGTTGTTTTGTCTAGCTGAGGCAGGAGAACAACAAATTGGTTGGGTCCCTGAAAAGGACCGAGCAATTTTGGATGCTGTTGGAAACGCATGCGACTTGCCAAACTTTCATGCACAAATTGACAGTGCAAGTGGTAAAAATATGGGAAACAAATTTACCAAGATAACAATATTTATAATTTGTGAAGCTTGTGAAATTATTAAAATAATCAAGTTATTTTTTACTTGATTATGTGGAAAATTTATTGATAGTTATATGTGAATCACGTTTCTTTTCTTAAATAAAAATGTGTGTCTTTAAGTGTATATTTTTGATAGGTTTGTTTGTTGTGGAGCATATAACCCGTAATGTTTTCCTGGCTATTTATTCAGTAGCTTTGACTGTATAATTTAACAATAACTGTTGTGGTAATTCTGTTTAATTATTTTTTGGCTAAATTGGTTTGAAATCTGGATATTTTAGACTATGGTGATTTATGAGCATACAAAAGTAACCAAAATGATTATTGTGTTTATTGCAAGGGATTCTGTAAATATTTTTAGGGTTTAAGGAGAGACTGTTGCTAACTTTGATTTTATCACTTCAGTCAAATAAAATCGCCTTAAGTCGCTTTAAGTCGCCTTAAGTTGCCTTAAGTCGCCTTAAATCGCCTGGGGTTGCCATGTTTTTTCTGCCAATTTTTCTTAAGTCGCCTTAAGTCGCCTTAAATCGCCCAAAGTCGCGGCGACTTAAGGCCCCAGAGTAGGCCTTAGGTTGATTTTTCACTTTCTGTGAAACCCGTTTATTTCACATCTATGCTTCCATCAGGATTCATATTCGACAGTAAATCTACATTGACATATCCAGGTTCAGCCTCATAGCCAGCGAGGGATGGATTTTGACTGGATTGTAGGTTGGTTTTTCATTTTCTTTAGCCTGTTGGGGAACACCTGGGTTACTTTCATCATCGCGAAAAGAAGAAGATTACAAACAACAGCCAACTGGTTCATCCTTTCCCTGGCGGTTGCCGACCTGGGTGTTACTTGTGGATATTTTCCAACGTTCTTGATTTGTAATGTGCTAGTGGATACATGTAACAACGACGTTCGCCTAGTAATTGCTCGCTTCTTTATAACCACTTCTGCCTTTTGCCTCACCGCCATGGTTGCTGAACGCTATATCGCTATCGTCCATTCTTTAAAATACTTCCGTTTCTTGACGAAAGCAAACGTAGCCATTATTATTGCGACATGTTGGACCATTCCATTTCTTTTGAAAATTTGTGAACTCATCATCTATCTTGCTAGAAGCGAACTGTTCGCCCCAAGAACGGCTATATTTGGTTGCATTTCCATTGTGCTCTTCGGCGTGTTACCAACAATAGTTCTGCTCGTGGCACATTTTCACATCCTTTTAATTGCTCGCAAACTCTCTCGCGAGATGAAAGTTCTTTTTAAACAAGTTCGTTTTAACGTAACAGCAAACTGTCAAAATTAAGGAAGTTGCAAATGCGAGATTAAAAACATCCACAGTGAGGCTGGTCACAGTACTTGTTTTTATATTCACAGCATGTTACGGGATCGCTATCTATTTGACAATCTGCGTTTCTTTTAATCTCTGTAATGTGTCTAAATATGAAAAAGTGGCATATCGTTTGCTACTTTTGGCCAATTCTACGCTAAACCCCTTCGTGTACTCGTTTTTTAAAGAGGATATCAAAAGAGAATCAAAGATTTTCTATTTCCAAAGAAAGAAACTGAAAATACGTCCCTTTGTTGGAAATCCCATTATAGCAACACTGGTCACTCGCGTAGTTTTTTTTCCTATCTTTATTCTAGTCGTCACACGCTTCGTATCGCGTCGATCCTAGCCTATTCTTTTACAAACCCACAATATCTTAAAGACCACCCTTGGTTTCGCGTTGCGAGGTTACAAGGCTGACGTCACTTTTCCGACACCTTCCGGGTGGATCCAGATAGATAGATAGATAGATAGATAGATAGTTTATTATCAAAAACCTTGCAGCCACAGGCTGAATTACGTTTGATTTACAATAAAATATATACTACAAAAAATACATGGCTAAGAAGAACTTATTAAAAAGACAAAAATATATAATTAAGAGAAAAACAATATTACATCATTGCTTTATGGACATAGTGATGGATAAAACTATTTCGAGTACGAATGGTGTGGAGGCGCCGTGTAGTAAAAGAGTGCTGACTCCTTAAATTGACTTCGCACTCATTCTTGGGAGGTAGTAAGCTATAGAGCTTGTGCGAGGGATTAGACAGGATGGAATTAAAAAGCTTATCACATAAGAACTCGCGGCGGTTGTGTAAGGG
Organism: Stylophora pistillata; assembly: GCF_964205215.1. Classification (NCBI taxonomy): domain Eukaryota; kingdom Metazoa; phylum Cnidaria; class Anthozoa; order Scleractinia; family Pocilloporidae; genus Stylophora; species Stylophora pistillata. The sequence continues at coordinate 21,757,455 of NC_142531.1, read as the reverse complement.
AACTAGACCAGTCAAAAGAAGCGCCTCATTGTACGAACAATCTGGATAGATAATACGTAAAGCTCGCCTTTGACATCTCTCAAGATCTACTGAAAGGTATTGCGGGAGGCTATGATGATAAACAGGGCATGCATATTCAGTGACAGGCCTAATACAAGTCAAATAGAAGAGCAAAAGTTCCTCCGACTTGACCTGTGCACGCTTAAGCTGACGCAAAAAATACAGGCGCTTGTTTACTTTCTTTACAACTTCGGATACGTGATTATTCCACGTGAGATCGCAAGATATCTGCAAACCTAAGATCTTTGCTTGCTCTACACACTCTAAGTCCTGATCATTAACCTTAATTGGATCAAAGTTCTTTCTAGAGTGACTGAATGTTATGCGCAGTTCCTTGCACTTGGTTTCATTTAATTGGAACTTGTCAGCAGAAGCTTGCGTCGCGAGTTCGTCAACCGCTTGTTGGACTTTGCTGACCTCAGACTTCATGACTGTTTCAGAAATAGTGGAGTCATCGACATATTTCCACATGTCTGTACCCGGGATGATGAGGTCGTTTATCATAATAGTAAATAACCAGGGGTCAAGTTTTGTGCCCTGTGGGACCCCTGATGGGATGGCCCCCCACTCCGAGTAACAGTCCTGACTAAGTTTAACACGCTGTCGGCGACAGGACAGAAAGTCCACTATCCAGTCAATTATTCCGCTTGGAAGATCGTATGAAATGAGCTTCTGAACTAGGATCTGATGGTCAATGAGGTCAAACGCCTTGCGGAAGTCAAAGAGGATGGTTCTGACAGTTGCACCGTTCCCATCCGTAGCACTAAGCCATGAGTGGACCATGCTTATTAGTGCTTGTGTCGTACTGGAACCTGGCACAGTCCCAAACTGCCGTACATCCACTTTCGCCAACACAACAGGCTTGAGGAAACTCTCCACGACGAAATCTTCAGCAACCTTAGAAAGCACGGGAGTTAGGGATATTGGACGTAGATGTTTGTTTACATCGTGTATTGGATTCTGCTTTGGTACTGGAGTGATGTTAGCGTCCTTCCAAGACTGAGGCAACCGTGCTTCCTTAAACGAACAGTTAAGGATATCAGTCACAGGTAGTGCTAGTAAATCTGCATTCTCTTTAAGAAGCCAACCGGGGATTCCGTCCGGACCGGTTGCCTTAGTTGGATTTAAGGCGGATAGCTTCTTTAAAACAGAGAATTCTGATACCTGGAAAGCACTCTCCTGGTCAGAGTTGGTTGAGGTGTTAGGTGAAAGGGGGGTGAAGACGCGCATAGGAGCCAAGAACGCCTGGTTGATGGTGTTAGCAATGTCTATCGTGCTTGGAGGCGAACCTCTCTGACCACAATCAATATGTTGGTAGAGGTAGTAAACCAGAGTAGTAAACCAACATCAAAGTACCAATGCTGTCTGCAAAACAGGTTTTAGCCCAAACAAGACGAGTGAACTATGCCAAATACATTTGAATTTAACCAAATTTGTAGTACTGATGATGAGTGGAGATGTAGGGTGACATAACTAAACGATTTTTACTCTCAAATAACAATTCAAAGGTCTGCACTCGAGTGTGTGCTTATCAAAGAAGAAGTTAAGAGGGAGTCTGTGTATAAAGATACCTTTTTACGACTGAGAACGCATTTCTCTTCCCCGTCACAAAGCGTGTGAAATGTCCGTACAAAGTATCTTCCTGACAACCAGGACAACAGTAATGATCATCGCAATCTGTTGGGAAATTCCACTTCCTTTTAACGGACTTTTTCTCAGCAAAAGTTCCATTAAAGAAACATCTGTAGTCGGCATCATTTTCACAATACTCCCTTTCTACGACCTCGGCCGTGTGCGGTTACCAAGACCTCGAGCACAGTTTTTTCCGAACGGACCTGCCGGTTGGTGAATAACATATCTAGTGATGATGATTAAATAGATAAGAAAAAATGAAAATTGCTGTGAAAGAGCTCTCGATGTCCTATCAAGCACTAACAAGTGCTGCCAAGATAATGTACGGACTAGTGAGTTCTAGAGTCAGTTTTGGGTTCGTTTTGCTTCCTCGTGACGCACGAGGATAATGCTGTCTTAATGAACAATCTGCAGGTGTTGCAAAATAAGGCGGCAAAACTACTAGATAAACCATTGTACTCTTCTGCAACCGATGCTGTCAATCAGCTCGGCTGGTTAAATTTAAAACAACGCAGGCACTTCCATCATTGCTTGTATCTTTATAAATGCGTGTATAGAATTACATCTAACAAATTGGAATTATCTAGAAAATGCGATGTACATAGCTACAACACTCGTTGCAATGATCATCTTAGACCTCCGTCAGTAAAACAGAACTGGGTTAAACAAAGAACCTGTTATCATGCCTTTGAAGACTGGAATTCCCTCGAAAGTGACTTGAAGAACTGGCATTATCACAGGCGGCCCAAGCTCTCCTTGAGAACAACATAAGGAACACAATTTGCATATTTAGAAGGATTTGTATGGGATTTTCTACAAGATATCCACAGAGATAGTTAAAAGTGAAAATATTAAATAAAAATGGCTCACCTTGTTCCATACGTGTGTTGTTTGCTCCTGGTGTCATTATTTTACCGATTTCACTTGATTTAAGCGGTTTTTTTTTAATCCTGGCTTTCTACTACATAAAGAGAAGATGTAGAATGGTAAAATAATTACACCAGGAGCAACCAACACACGTATGGAACAAGGTGAGCCATTTTTATTTAATATTTTCACTTTTAACTATCTCAGTGGATTTCTTGTAGAAAATCCCATACAAATCATTATAAATATGCAAATTGTGTTCCTTGTGTGGTTTCCAAAGAGAGCTTGGGCCGCCTGTGGCATTATATGTCAGTTTAGAAATAATTTTTTTAAATCTTTTAATTTATAGCTTACTTTTGTACTTTTTTTTAATATCTGCAATTTGTGTACCTACTTTTAACAATTTAACGTTATTTTGGATCAGGACCTCTCTGTAGATCACCTACGGGTGAAAGAGCTTCCTGCTTAAATATGATTAATTATTATATTATTATTATTATTAGTATATCATGAGGTCATTTTCCTCTTGGGGAGCGCTATTTTAATGTTGTCAAAGAAGTCAGATTGATGTTTGAACTTAGCCAATATAGACTCATAGAGGATGCATTTATCAAGTTTAGTGTCACATAATTGTACACTTTTATTTTATCCGATTGTTTAACGTTTTGCTGAATGAAAATCGTAATCAGAACTATTTGGACTTTGGCTTCTGTCGGATGTGAAGGCAGATTTTATGCCAATAGTTGCATACATTTGATGAGTCAATAGAACATACCTTTATTAGCTGTCATAAATGTGCCTTCAGTGTTTGAAAAAAGCAAGAGATATGTTAATACGGTAAAGTAGTAGTAGTAGTAGTAGTAGTAGTAGAAACTTTATTAAAGTGTCAAAAACCGTCTAGCCAGGGAACAAATCCCCTACTAATTTGGGGACACCAATTAGGGGAGAATATACAAACTAAATACAGTAGTAGATAAAATTAAAAGTAGTAGATAAAAGTAAAAGTTGTTTAATTTGAAAATAACGTCGCTTTTCACCCTACACTCTAGCGACTTTACTGACGTTTATTCTGTTAATGTGATACTAATATGATATGATGTTTAATGAAACCTTCTGCAGAGAACTGGATTACAGGTTTGTTACAGTGAGATGTTGTTAAGGTTGAGAACAGACGTCGGCAATTTTCTCAGGCGCCTCTGGCAGCCGCCTCAGTCCATATCGATCTCACCTTCCTACCCATCCTACCCCAGGGGAGGACATCCATCACACAGTAATCTCGTGTGTGGGAAATTAACGTCTTCTACCCCAACCCTGCAGGAGACGGGACCTCCATTCATTCGTACCTATCCGAGAATACTAGAATATCTAACCTTTTCTTGATGTTATAGAAAGGTAGCAAATTCTTCTCAATTATTTTAAGACCTTGAGTGTTGGTCCGGCTGGGGCTCGAACCCTCGACCTCCCGCACAACAGTCCAGCGCACTATCCATTGGGCTAACTGGGCGGCGGTAATCTGTTGTTAATCAGCAGAGTGGTAAGTCTTTCTAGTTTTGCACGTAGGCTGCGAATGCATTTTCATTAGCTAATAAACTTCTCTTCTCGATATTCCTTGGCACCAAAGTACTGGTTTTCTTTTTAAAATGCATATCATACAAACTTAAACTTAATACACTGGATCCCTTAGCAACCATTAAGAAAGAGTGACAAATGGATTCTTGTTACGAAAACGATATTCTAATTTTGAACTACAGAGCAAAACTTGCGAAAGTAAAATTGGCATAAAAGATTAACTGCAAATGTCATAAGTTGAGGAAGACATTTAATTCTACCGTGAATGTCGAGGCAAAAATTGAAAGTTGCCATCTCAGTGAAGTGACTTTTTGTTTTAAAGAAATGTTTTTCTCAGTTTTTGCAACTAAAAAACCTAGTGAATATAATGCTCAGGGGTTCTTTATCAACGCTGCACTAAATCACTAGCGTTGCCCACTCATATTTTACCTGACGTATATGAGAACGATCCTTCGCAGTAAAGCACTATTTGAGCAATAGTGAAAATCAGACCTGAAAAAAATTTCAGGCCTGTACGGGATTCGAACCACTGACCTCTGCGATACTAGTGCAGCGCTCTACCAATTGAGCTAACAAGCCAACTGGGAGCAGGCCATCAAATTAATATTCATATTTTACCTGTTAGTAAATTCTAAACTACCTTTATTTAGTAGAAAGGTAATTTGGAAATAGCCCATTTCCGAATTACCCTTTGCAACTGTCAAAGATGTTTCAGTTAGGTCAAGTGAAAGTTGTCTAATTTGGAAATAACTTGGATATATCAACAAAGTTGAAGTGGTAAATTGGCCACCGTAACGATTACAAAAGCTGACGTTTCGAGCGTTAGCCCTTCGTCAGAGCTCCGACGAAGGGCAAACGCTCGAAACGCCAGCTTTTGTAATCGTTACGGTGGCCAATTTACCACTTCAACTTTGTTGATATATCCAAGTTATTTTGTTACTCCCACCGACGCAGCCCCAAACAGTTTCTTTCGAAACTATCAGCCATTATTAATTTGGAAATAATATCGATTTTACTGAATATTTCTACTGTTGTCATTCATTGGAGTGATACATCATTTTAGTTTTCAATAAATGCTGTCAATGCAGTTTGATCAACCAAACCCCTTTTCGTCCCTCCATATTCCTTGTCACAATAGCATTGCTCTTCTTTTCAAAGTATAGCATGGAAGTGGATCACCTTTAGGCAATACATCAAGGAAAAGTAAAAGGTGGATTGGTGTTCCCCAAATATTATTCTAACTTTTGACTACAAAGCACTAGTAAAATGAGCGGGAACAAATAAGTTATGAGAAATTTAATACAAATGTCGCGTTTATTTTACCGTGGCTGTCACGGAAAATATAGGGAAACTTCCTGAAATGGCGAGAGGTTATAAGATAATTGTATGTGGAGAGTTTAATTGCAAAAATAATTTTTTTGGAAAATTTGGAAATGAAAAATGAATGCTTTTGTGATCTTCGTTATTCTATGTTCTTAACTTCGCGTCTTTGTTTCGTCTTAAGTAAGAATAAAATTAGCGTTATAGAGCAGCTTGATTTTGAATAAATTTCTTATGTATACGTGCCTTTCGAATTCAATATCACACAGAAATTCATGTAGAGATGGACGAATACACTATATATTTTTAAAGGACTTAGAGTGATGTAGCACATTTTTTTTTAAGCAGGAAGTGTTTAGTCCATTAATAGCAGGTGTGTCGACAGCCTCGCTGATCGGCTAATGTGAACTTGAATTACAAATGAAGTAAACGACAGTGAAGCATGCTTATTCATTAGGGAGATCTACCCACACCACCTGTAAATAAAAAAGGAAAAACCTGTGCAACATCTTTCGAAGTCAGTAATTTCCCCCCTTCTCTTTTTATTTCATATGTATTTCATATCCCTGTTTTAATTGTGATATGCAATTTTGAAGAAAATGCTTCTTCTAATGGGGTGCTCTCGCCGAGCTAGTTCTGAACTTTATCTTAGAACAAACAGAACTCGCACCTCACTTTTCCGTGGTTTTTTCTTCAAAACAATTATCATTTTGTGGAATAGTATTCCTGATGACATTAAGTTAGCTACTTCCCTGGACTTTAAGCGCAAGCTCAAATCTTTTTTCTTCTGGCGTTTGCATTATGTTTTTAGTCGGTATAATATTCGCTCGTACAAGATTATTTGTTCGAAATGCAGAAGAGTGAATAAAAGAAACGCATATCCTTGTTAAGATGCTTTTATTTAGTCATATATGTGTTTTGTTTTTAGGTTTATGGGGTTGGGTAAGGTGTTTGAACCTTGTAGGGGATGCTGTATCCTTTTGTTCTAGCACCTGTATATATTCTATATGTACAAATGTTGAAATAAAAAAAGGAAATTCTCACGTTTCGGCTTAGCTATAAATAGCCTACCAGCATGCTATTCGTTTTGTATTTTCTACAGGCACCGCATATAATAAATTCGAATACAAAAAGTGATGTGCTAAAATAGGTAGGTTCTCTATCATTTTGCAAGCTTGTGGACTTCCGTGACAACAATAAGGCTCGAAAATGTAGAAACAGTGCTAAAATATATCAGCTCTTGTTATTAACAGAGAGGCTGTCAAACAACAATTGAGTGATGAAAAAGGGATAAATAATGTAGAAGCGAACATTGATTAAAAATTAAACAATACTTAGGTGTCTATTCTTGAAGGCGCCAGTAAAAGTTAGTTTTCATTATCAGATCCACACTGGGACACATTTATGGACACTTTCCTTAAACATAATGCATATTCGCTTATCGAGTAAAAAAACACACAGAAATACATATAGAGCTGGACAAATATACTGTATGTTTTTGGAGTACTTAGTGTGGTGTAGCACACTTTTTAGTTATGTGAAGTAGGACGTCTTAAGTCCGTTATAGCAGGTGTGCAATAAAATATAACATAAGTCTCACTGGTTGGCTTCGCGCTGGCAAATTGTATATGAGTTAAAAGTTAAAGCGAACTTGAATTACAAATGAAGTAAAAGATATTACAACGATATCATTCTTCTTGGAGATCTACCACGCCAGTTAAAGTTAGTCAGTCTTGTTCAGTTGCCAACATTTGAATTATTTCAATCATCGCGAAAAGATGATTACAGACAAAACAAACTGTTTCATCCTTTCCGTAGCGGTGGCTGATCTGTTTGACACCATTAGATACTTTCCAGCATCCATGATCTGTGACAAATAAACAATAAGTCTCACTGTTTGACAAATAGAGGATGAGTTAAAACTTATTTTTTAACCTAATGTCTCGATTATTTTGAAATATGTCTCCCTATTTGTTTCAGTGGGAGGACTGCCAAGGGGCAATTAGCTGGTGACGAAAAAATTAATTAATCATGTAAATTATATCTTAATATTTAATCGCCATCCGCGCAGACTTTTATTTGAAGAGATCACTTTCGAATTGCATTCTGAAACCCGCTAAATTAAGCATCTCTGCTTCTATCAACACTCCAAGTAGAAAAAAAATTTCACTATCGAATCCAGATTCAGTCTAGCAGCCTGCAGAAGATGCATACTGATTGGATTCTTGGTTGTTTTTTCTCTTTTTTCGGTCTGGTTGGAAACAGCTGGGTTATATTCATTATCGCAAAGAGAAGACGGTTGCAGACAACAGCCAACTGGTTCATCCTTTCCCTGGCGGTGGCCGATGTATGTGTTACATGTGCATATTTTCCGGCAGTTATGATCTGCGAAGTGGGCGATGATGTTGAATGTACAGGCGACATTCCTCATATAGTCCTCTACTTCTTTCGAGATGTTTCTGCCATTTGCTTGATCGCCATGGTTGCAGAACGCTACATTGCTATTGTTCATCCGTTGAAATACATTAGTGTCCTGACGACTACCAGGAAAGTCATTATCATTGCGAGTTGTTGGGCATTTCCATTTCTTTTGGCCATTTGTCAACTCATCTATCTCGCAAGCAGCGGGCGTTTCGCTGCAGAAACGCGGACATTTGTGTTAATTCATAGAGTGCTCTTCGTAGTGTTACCAACAATATTTGTACTCTCGGTACATTTTCAAATCATTATAACGGCTCGAAAACTCTCTCGGGATATGCAAATTCTTCTGAAACAGATAAGATTTAACGCTGTGGCAAACTCGGTGAAAATAGTGGAAGCTAGAAATGTGGGATTAAGAACATCCACTGTGAGTTTAACATCTGTAATTATTATCATATTCATTGCATGTTACGGAATAGAAATCCATCTGTCAATTTGCTTTTACTTATATGTCTGTGATCCGTCAGAGTTTGAACTTGTGGTTGCAAATTTGCTGTTTTTTGCCAATTCTACGTTGAATCCTCTTGTGTATGCAATTTTTAAAGAAGATATCAAGAGAGAATCAAAAGCTTTAATGAACCGCATGAGGTGCCTTAACGTACGTCTCTTCCGAGGTCATTCAGAGTAGAAAGAAGGGATTGGAACTCCTTACAGCATTGGTGACTACAAGAAAAGAAATAGTTAAAACACACAAGTGAACTTTATCAATTAGCCTAAATTTAGCCCAGAACGTTTGACTTATGATGAGAGAAGATGCAGTGTGTAGCTACAGAACGGTTTCTGTACTCAAACAACAATTCCACGATGTGCTCGGTCATAAATTCACTTGTGTGGACGCTTATTAAAGAGGACATGAAAAAGGAATCCAAAGGTTTGCTTGACTACAAAACGCATTTAAAACAAACTTCTACCCTGATACAAAACGTGAGAAGTCTAGCAATGCTGGTCGCAACAATCAAAGTGACAGTATGATGGAATGGCTATACTCTACAAGGAGAAACCTAGGATTAAATTCTCTACAATCTGAGGTGGGTGACTGTGCTTGACATGTGGTGGATTATGGAGGAATCCACATCTCGACCTGCTTCCACCTACTTCTGTCCGATGTTATTACTCTGAACATAGACTAACAGCATTTATTTGTTGCCTTTCGCCAATTCTTAATCAAAACCTCTTGTGTACGCGTTCCTTAAAGAAGGTATCATGGAAGAATCAAAAGCTCTTCTTTGCCGGAAGAGGCACTTAAAACTACATTCTCTCAAAGTTAATCTACATTCAGAAGATGTAAAGTGAGTTTCCTCCAGCAGTGCAGATTACAGATTAAGAATAAAACAAGAAATTTTTTTTTTTAAACCCTAGTCATAGTACGTTTCTTTTACGATCTTTGACTGTTTAGGTCATCGGATTTAACGTTAATTTTTCTAACAAGTGTATTCAGTACAAAAGACAGGTTGACCACTATTTGCCTCAGTAATGTTTGGTGAACGAGTTTCTTGTTCCTCGGTGCACTCCGCAACATGTGTATTTTACTACCACCAGTATCAGCGTAAAGACCATAAAAAGAATATTCTGTTTTTATGAAAAGGTCGCAGAGTATACGGAGACAGAAAAAATGGGTATTTTGTAGAGGGGGAAAATGGGTGGCTCTCTCCGAAGTACTCGGCGAGAATCAAGGAACCAATTTAAACGCCAATGATCGAGCTGCGCACAAGAATCGCGCACGCAAACAGGAACTCTAGTGTGGGCAAAACTCAAGGTCAGCTTTACCAACCCAAACATGACCACTGCACCTACGAAACTAATTATTCCCAACCACAACAAGCGATCAAAATGTCTAACACGGTAACAAGGGAGTCTGCGAACTGAGCCAAGTTCAAGTACATACTAAAAATAAAAGATCAAAACTATAAAACTACCAAAATAACACGTAGCCAAGACTTAACAAAGAAAAAGGACTCAAAATAACAGTCCTTCAAAATGCCTCACAACACTAGAAAATGTACTGTATCATAAAAATTATGTTTTGCAAGCTAAATTTTAAAAAATATGTCAGTAAATGTGCAGTAAATTTGTTAAATATCAAATCTGATGCCTTGAAACGGGTTTGTTCTCTATCATTTTACAAGTTTTAGCCATTCGTGTCAAGATTTGCACAAAATATCTGTAAAAATTTTTGCTCTTATGAGGGAAGCTGTTAGAGAGTAGTTTGCTGATAAGCATAGGTTGCTTTTAGGTGAATTAAAAAGGTTTTTAAATCATGCCTTTTAACTCTGTATCCAGCTGCACTCAGAGTTTCATTAAAAGTAATGGTTTTATCCATGGATAACAAAAGTGATGTCTAAACACGGGTATCTTCTTTAATGCAAAGACGCGAATATTCAAAATGTTTCCAAAAATATGACAGTAATGTCAATGAGTGTCATTAATTGAGTGGCTGCCTAAGGGCAATACGCCCGTGAAAAAAGGACTTCCTTTGTTTGAGTGTTTTTTCAAATAGCATCTAAAAGATTTCTTTAACTCTATAGCCGGCGGCGCGCAGACTTGTATTAAATGAGATCTCTCTCAAGTTGCACCGTGAAACATCTGTGCTTCCATTCCTAGTCGCCAGTACATTTTCATCCAGATTCAGAGTCAAAGCCAGTAGAGAATGGATTTTGATTGGATCGTTGGTTGGTTTTTCACTTTCTTTGGTCTAGTGGGAAACAGCTGGATTATTTTCATTATCATGAAAAGTAGAAGATTGCAGACAAAAGCCAACTGGTTTATCCTTTCCCTTGCTGTGGCTGTGATGTGCTTGTGGAGACATGCAGCAACGACATTCGCCTAGAAATCGCTTTCTTCTTCATAGAAGCTTCTGCCCTTTGTTTGACCGCTATGGTTGGAGAACGTTATATCGCTATCGTACATTCGTTGAAATACGTCCGTTTATTGACGACTACAAACATAATAATCGTTATTGCGAACTGTTGGGGAATTCCGTTTCTTTTAGCCGTATATGAAGGCATCTCCTATCTTGCCAGCGTAGAGGAATCCGCTGAAGGAACACTTATATTCGTTGCTATTTACACAGCACTCTTCCTAGTTTTACCAACAATACTTCTCTTAGCGGCACATCTTCATATCCTATTGATTGCTCGCAAACTCTCTCGGGAGATGAAAGTTCTTTTGAAACAGGTTAGATTTAACATAGCGGCAAACTCGGTGAGAATAATGGAAGTAAGAAATGTTGGATTAAAAGCGTCCACCGTGTGGTTGGTGACTGCACTTGTTGTTATATTTATAGCATGTTACGGAATAGAAATCCATGAGACAATCTGCTTTCTCTCCAATCTTTGTACTGTGTCTGACCATGAACTAGCAGCAGCAAATTTGCTCCAATTGGCCAATTCTACTTTAAATCCTCTTGTGTACGCGCTCTTTAAAGAAGATATAAAGAGAGAATCAAAAGTTTTCCTTTGCCGCAGGAGGAAACTGAAACTACGTCTCTTCCAGGTGTGAATTTCGTCAGGTGCGCAACGTAAACAAAATATGCAATTAATAAAATAAAATATACAATTATCAGGAAGAGGAGCGGTTGCCGTGGGAATTACCCTGGGAGGAGCTCGCCCAGGTACACGGTTATGACACCTTCCTGATTTATCGACTTTTATTTGAAAATACGTTTTTCTAAATAGCTTGGACGCTTTTCCAGATTCTAATATATTTTTTGGAAGCGTTAGGTAAAATGTTTAACCTCAATTTAGTCAAATAAAAGAAAAAATGATTTCTTCGGCATCTGAAGGTGAAAAGTACCCTTAATTATTGGTTAGTTGCCATCTCAGTGAACGAAAAGTTAAATATCAATAAATCATGTGGATTCTTAGGAACCATAGCCCCATGACAATAAACCTGTCAGAGGCTGTTGGCATGCAAAGGTTACCGAAAAGAAATTTCTAGCCAGTCCAGTCATCCATCACACAAATGTACTTTATTATGACAGGGGCGTACTCTGCGTTGCCATGAATTAAGCCTTCCTTTTTTGTGGTCTAGTTAAAAACGATTAAGAACAATTGTTTATCAGCCCCCGCCTTTAACCCTCTGGTTTGCGCTTTGTTGCAGCGTCCTAGGATAAACAACGCTATAAGAAAATGTGTTGTATTATATATTTGTAGCAATAATGCTTTTTCAGGGTAAGTAAAGCATGTACATCACTAGATAAGGGGGTTGAATGGAATTATGCGAACAGTTATTAGCGACATCATCCATTGTGTTTGGTGACCATCTCTAGGGAGTTAGCTGACACGATATGAGTTACTCTGTTCACTGTGTCATTTCAATGACAAAAGTGACATCTCCTAACGGATATGCTCTCTATTATTTGCAAGTTTTCAGTTCTTCAGTGTCCTCACCTATTGTTCCGTCAGAGAGCAATTGCCTGGTGAAAGCAGGACGTCTTTGTTTGAGTGATGCCTATTGTTATGGAGAGTGCCCGTATATTATCTAGAAAGCGTTGCGTTACGGAATTGCTAAAAATAGAACTTAGAAAGTTTCTGAAACGCTTAGTCATGCTGACTCATTAAAAACTCTAAATAGAACTTTCTAGAACCCTCAGTTAGCATATTTTGTTATGATGCAATAGTGATGTAATGATACTAAAAATAGTTGTCTTACAGATCCCAAGAATATTCTGGAACATTTTGTAAAACATATATAAGGAGTCGCGATCGGTTAAAGTTAGACCTTTTTTTCAGTGAGTTAGTGCTGTCGTGAAGAGCCCAGAGGAGCTAGTGTTGTTACAGAACCGGATAGAGAGAATCGTTGGATTTATTTACCATTACTGGAATCGTCAGCCGTGTGAAAAGCTACCTTGAGAAAAGTTTTGTAGACATCGATAAGCTACGAGGATCATTGAAGAGAACTGTGAGCTGTGCAGTAGTGCACTGAGATTATAGTTTTATAGAAGGCTTTAGGATAAGAGGAAATAGTTATTTTATTGGTTATTGGTATCGCTCCGTTGTAAGATTATTACGTCAGTTAACAAAGTAGTTGAGTTGGTACGAGTTGTATCTTTCTGTCGGTTGTGAAAATACCGTAACACTATTAAATATTTTGATGATATCTTTTAACTCTCTTGCCAGCCTCACATAGAGTTGTATTAAAGGTGTTCGCTTCCGCCGAGTTGCATTCTAAAAATACTGACCTGTAGTAGCAGGTGTGTCAATAAAATATAACATATAACATAAAATAAATACATATAGAGCTGGGCAAATACACTGTATGTTTTTTGAGGACTTAAAATGGTGTAGCACACTTTTTAGTTATGTGAAGTGGGAAGTCTTAAGTCCATAATAGCAGGTGTGCAATAAAATATAACCTAAGTCTCATTGATTGGCTTTGCCTTGGAAAATTGCATATGAGCTAAAAGTTAATGTGAACTTGAATTACAAATAACGTAAACGATATTGAAGTAGATTTGTTCTTTATGAAGCCAGAACACGGTACGCAGATCTACCACGCCAACTATTCGTTGAAAAGAAAAGGATAATTACTATGCAACATCTACTGAAGTCGGTAAAATCCCCAGTCGCCTATTTAATTAAGATGGATTTTCGTATTGCTTTTTCCACGGTGATCTGCAATTTTCAAGGAGACTCTTCTCACATGTCGGCTTAACTATAAGTAGCCTACAAGTATGCTTTTTGCTTTGTATTTCCACGGGTACCGCAAGTGATATAATAAATTTGAATAAAAAAAAGTGATGTCCTAAAACAAGTATGTTCTTCTCCAATTTGCAACCTTGTGGCCTTCCTTGTCTACAATAAGATTCGAAAATGCAGAAACGATGCAAAAATATATCAGAGATGTCACTCACTTATTGTTATGAGTAGAGAGGTTGTCAAAAAACCATTGACTGTTGAAAAAGCCATGACTGATGTTAAAGCGCACATTTATTGAAAATTAAGCGATATTAAAATTCTTTATTCTTTGTGGTGCCAAAATCAGATCCACACTGAGACACAAGGATAGACACTCATCTTAAATATAATGTATACTTGCTTTTCGAATTAAAAAACACCCAGAAATATATATACAGATGGATAGATACGCTGTATGTTTCTGGAGGACTTAGAGTGGTGTAGCACATTTCTTAGTTATCGTGGGGTAGGAAGTCTTAAGTCCATTAATAGCCGGTGTTTCAATAAAATATAACATAAGTCTCACTGATTGGTTTTTCGTTGTCAAATTACATGTAAGTTAAAAATTAATGTGAACTTGAACTACAAATGAAGTAAACGATATTAAAGCATGTTTATTCTTCATGGAGATCTACCATGCCAGTAAAAGTTAATCGGTCTGTTTGGAAACATTTGGGCTATTTCAATCATCGCGGAAAGAAGATTACAGACAACAACAAATTAGTCCATCCTTTCCTTGGCGGCGGCTGATCTGTGTGTCACCGTTGAATATTTTCCAGCCTCCACGATCTGTGACAAATAGACAATTAGTCTCACTGTTAATTTGACAAATGGCAGACAAGTTAAAACTTATTTTTTAACTTATTGTCTCAATATTGTTTGAATGCTTGCAGCTATCCGTGTCAGAAATAAGACCTCAAAATGCAGAAACTATGTAAAATATCTCAGGAACGACAGCTATTGGTTTCAATATGACGACTGTCAAGAAGCTATTAGTGACTGAAGGAAGAACTTCTATTTCTTTCGTTGTCCACTCAATAGGCATGTAAATTATATCTTAAAACTACGTAGCCAGCCGACTAAGAGAGAACACCTCCAAATTGCATTCTGAAACCCGTTGAATTAAACACTTCTGCTTCTATCGACACTCCAATAAACAAGAAATTTACATTATCAAATCCAGATTCAGTCTCACAGCCTGCAGAAGATGGAGCTTAGGCCCTTTGCATTGTGAAAGCAACATTTCTGTCTACAGCTGCATGTATTTGATGGGTCAGTGAAAGGTGCATACATTTTCTGTCAGAAATGTTCAGTTAGTTATTTGGAACTTTCAATTAAAAGGGACGCGTCTAAACAGCTAAAACCTCATTTTCGCCAGTGCATATTCATTCTAGCTCGCGAGAGCAGATTTCCTTTTATTTTTTGTTCAAAATTGCCCACGGAAAGTTTACTAAGGGCTCTATCGATCGGTAGATTAAGAATGGTTTTTTCGTAGTCTAGAATGTTGGGCTGTTATATCAGTTGAAGTTCAACACCAGCTACAACAATCCAATAGGTTGTCCTCTGGTGCAACATTGTGATCAAACAGCCAAAAAATGTAAGGGATACTTCAATTATGCAAAGCGAAAGTTGTTGAATTTGCAAATAATATCGCTCCTACCCTCGGACGATTTATCTGACATTTCTGCTGTTGTCGCTTATCAGAGTGATAAATCCCTTTAATTTCCATTTGAGCTTCGAATGCAGTTTGATCAACTAATAAACTTTTCATCATTCCCTATTCCTTATCACCCCCCTCCTTTCATTACAGTTAAATATCTAGAGGATATTACATGGCCGCGCGGAGTTACGAAATTTCTCTTCGTGCGTTGAAAACTATGATTGATCTTGATTTATGAGCTTTCCCGATGTCATGTTCTCCCAACATTTCGCACGGCCTCGTCACGCGATAGAGCCCGGAAAAATGTGTTCTATTGCTTAATGAGGATGGTGATGATGACTTGAATGTTAGTGCAACTGCAAATGAAAGTATACTTTTCTCTTTTGTTGACGAATGACGAATAAGAATGCCCAAAATTGTTATTAAATGCTGATTAAAGTGCAAAAGTTGTTCTTGAATCTGATTTACGCGCAAATGATCGTATTTCGTCGCAAAAGAATGTAACTTCACCCAATTGTTCGTTTTAATTTCACACGCAAATGAATGCGTATTTTCTTGTAATAAACAGCAAAGGGTATGCTACCACCAGTGTCACACCTGAAGGATAAAAGGAATTATAGTAAACTTTCTTGGTGACATAATCCTTTGTGTTCAGTGACTATCACACGGTGGTAGGCTAATGACATCGGGAGTTACTCAGTTTGTTGATTGATTTATTTGAACAACAATGGTGACTTCCTAAACCCGGTATGTTCCTCATTATTTTGAAAATTTGAAGCCATCCGTGCTACATTTAATTTGTGCAAAAATATATCACGAACGTTATTGTCCCTACATGGTAAGCTGTCATAGAGCAATTGGCTGATGAGGATGGGTTTCTTTAAATTGTGTTCTAGTGTCCATTGTAAGTTTAAACTCTGTAGCCAACTGCACACAAATTTGTATAAAGGATGATCGCATCGGAGTCGCATTGTAAAAGCCTGTGATCCAAAGACCTCTGCTTCCGCCAACGTTCCTGGACTTAGAACCGACAAAAAAAGAAATCATAAGAAACTTAATACAAACGCCACAGGTTGTAGTACATGTTTATTTTAACGTGGATGTCACAGGAAAAAATAACACTCATTCACATTTTGGAAGGTGATCAGACAGTCTACTTGTAATGATCTATTTGAGAACCAAATTTGATGCCTTGAAACAGGTTTATTCTCTATCATTTTACAAGTTTTTAGCCATTCGTGTCAAGATTTGCACAAAATATCTATAAAACTTATTGCTCTTATGAGGAAAGCTGTTAGAGAGCAATTTTTTGATTTCCAAAAGGTTTTTAAAATATACCTTTTCATTCTGTAGCTAGCCGCACACAGAGTTACATTAAAAGTAACAGTCTTAAAGTCGCTTTGCGAAAACCCATTATCAACATCTTAGTGTTTCTTTTCTTATAATCTGGCTTTTTTTAATGACGCATGAAGTCAATTCTATTAAAGGTAATTTTTCGCTTGTGCATATATATATCAGCAGCAAGAGCAGTAGTCTTTTCAGCTTCTGCGTTTATAAAAAGAACAGTGGAAAGTTAATTAAGAGCTGCTCTTTCGAACAGGGCTGTTATAAATTACCAGCTTCGCGCCTTCATCTCGTTTTAAGTATTAAAGAATATTGAATTACAGTGAAAATTACTTTAAATTACTTTACTTTATTAGTCACAAATGCATACTTTGTTTTGCAAAATAATGGAATTAAAGAGATGTTGCGCAATTATTTTCAGTTCAAGTAGGAAGTCTTCGGTCCACTTGAGTCCATTCCCAGCAGGTGCATCCCTAAAAATTATAAAATCAGCCATATTGATTGGCTAAGTGTTGACAAAGTGACAAAATGAGCCAGAAGTTAAAATTAATTGAAAAGTTAATTTTAAGTCATTAAGTCATGTTTATTCTTTATGGCGCCAGTAAAAGCTATGCGCGTCTACCACGCCAACTGCGCGTAAAAAAAAAAAAAAGAAAAGCCGTATGCAATATCTAATAAGGGCGCTATTTTTTTTTCTCCATTTTCTACATAGCTTTTCGTAACTATGTTTCTATCAGGACCTGCTTGTTGGAGAACAACGGTTTTTTACATTTCGGCGTAATCATAAGAAGTCCGCGAGCATGCTTTTAAGTTACGTCGCAACTGACTCGTATTTCGTGCCATCCTTTGTGGCCCTCATGCCCAGGCACATATCAGAGGTTATTTAAAAACTAAAGGGTGCTGAGGCAAAAATCCTGGCCAGTGCAGTCATCCTTTGCATAAGTACACTTCATTTCTTGAGGATGACAAGGGCTTTTTTCTGTCGCTATGAACTAAACCTCCTTTGGTGGTTAAATTAAGTCTTCCGACCGTAAATATATCGATAATTCTCTAGGCTTCCATCTTGTTTTCGTATTTTTAGAATATTAAATTATCAAAATTGTTAAAATGTGTTTCGTTCTATAATTCAATGGCTCTTTTAAAGCTCCACTAGATTGCGTGGTATGTACATGTGGCCTGATTAGAAACAATTAAAGGAGTGATTTTACCGATACAACTGAATGAATCTGTTTGTAGATTGAGTTACTAGAATTGCAAAAGCGATGTCTTAAAACGGGTATGTTCTTTTTTCTGTTGGTGTTGTTGCAATTTTGAAGCCATCCACGTAAACAAAAAGACCCCAAATGCAGAAATTTTGCAAAAATATATCAGTGACGTCACTTGTCATTAATTGGGCGGCTTTCTAAAAGAAATTCGCTGTTGAAATAAATGACTTAGCATATAAAAGTTATCTTTAAACTACGTAGCCAGCGGCGCACAGACTTGTATTAAAAGAGATCGCTTCTGAGTTACATTCTGAAAACTATTACAGTGTGATTAACTGACGAGACCAAGCGATAATCTGTTGATTCATTTATTTGAATAACAAAAGTGATGTCTAAACACAGGTATCTTCTTTACTGCAAAAGACCCGAATATGCAGAATTTTTGAAAAAATATGACAGTAACGTCAATTATTGTCATTAATTGGGTGGCTGCCTAAGAGCAATACGCTCGTGAAAAAAAGGACTTCTTTTGTTTGAATTTTTTTTTTTTTCAAATAAGCATATAAAAGATTTCTTTTAACTCTATAGCCAGCGGCGCACAGGCTTGTATTAAATGAGATCTCTCTTGAGTTGCACCGTGAAACACCTCTGCTTCTATAAACGCTCCTAGTCGCCAGTACATTTTTATCCAGATTCAGTGTCACAGCCAGTAGAGAATGGATTTTGATTGGATCCTAGGTTGGTTTTTCACTTTCTTTGGTCTTGTGGGAAACAGCTGGATTATTTTCATTATCGCGAAAAGTAGAAGATTGCAGACAAAAGCCAACTGGTTTATCCTTTCCCTTGCGGTGGCCGATCTGGGTGTGACATGCGGATATTTTCCTGCATCTATGATTTGCAATGTGCTTGTGGATACATGTAACAACGACATTCGCCTAGAAATAGCTTTCTTCTTCATAGAAGCTTCTGCCCTTTGTTTGACCGCTATGATTGGAGAACGTTATATCGCCATTGTACATTCGTTGAAATACGTCCGTTTATTGACGACTACAAACATAATCATCATTATTGCGACCTGTTGGGGAATTCCGTTTCTTTTAGCCGTTTATCACCTTATTATCAATCTTGCCAGCATCGAGGATTCCATTGTAGGAACGCTTACATTCGATGCTATTTACACAGCACTCTTCCAAGTTTTACCAACAGTACTTCTTTTCGCGGCACATCTTCACATTATATTGATTGCTCGCAAACTCTCTCAGGATATGAAAGTTCTTTTGAAGCAGGTTCAATTTAACGTAGCGGCAAACTCGGTAAAAATAATGGAGGTTAGAAATGTTGGATTAAAAGCATCCACAGTGTGGTTGGTGACTGTACTTGTTGTTACATTTATAGCATGTTACGGAATAGAAATCCATGAAACAATCTGCTTTTTCTTCAATCTTTGTACTGTGTCTGACCATGAACTAGCGGCAGGAAATTTGTTCCAATTGGCCAATTCTACGTTAAATCCTCTCGTGTACGCGTTCTTTAAAGAAGACATCAAAAGAGAATCAAAAGCTTTGCTTTGTCGTAGGAGGAAACTCAAACTACGTCCCTTCCAGGTGTGAATTTTGTCAAGTACACGACGTAAAAACAAAATATGCAAATAAAGTAAAGAGGAGCAGCTGCCGGGAAAATTTCCCTAAGGGGCTCGCCCAGGTACGCGATTATCAAACCTTCATGATTTTTTAACTTTTATCAAAAGTATATTTAACAATTATTCCACTCGCGCTTGTTGGATATGAGATGATAGATAGCCAACGAGGCGCGTAGCGCCGAGTTGGCTATAATCATCTCATATCCAACAAGCGCGAGTGGAATAATTGTTTTATTAAAAACGTTAAATTAAATTATTAAATTTTATTAAATTTTTAGCTCCCTTTTAATTTTAAGCTGCCACGTACGCTTACCATATTTGTAGATTATGGTATATTGGCTGATATACCATAATGGCTAAGCCAATAAAAAGTCTTGAATTACATTATCCAATGATCTAGTTTTTAATAAATATATATATAATGTGTGGTGGGCAGAAAAAAACAACTACATATATACATCCCTTATATACCATACTAATTGCTAATTAACATGATTTATGCAGCATGTCATGTTAATTAGCAATTAGTATGGTAAATAAGCGATGGTATTGCATTATTCTGCCATTAAAATCCCCTGATAAATGGGCAACCACGAAACAGGTCTGTAGGGATGTATATGTAGTTGTTTTTTTCCGCCTACCATACATTATACCCGCTCTACTATTTGTATCGAGCACTGTTTCACGGACACCAAGTTTAATCCCTCTATATATAGATATATATATTTATTAAAAACTAGATCATTGGATAATGTAATTCAAGACATTTATACCCTAATCTACAAATATGGCAAGCGTACGTGTCAGCTTAAAATTAAAAGGGAGCTTAAAATTTAATAAAATTTAATAATTTAATTTAACGTTTTTAATAAAACAATTATTCCACTCGCGCTTGTTGGATATGAGATGAATGTAGCCAGCTTGGCGCTACGCGCCTCGTTGGCTATCTATCATCTCCTATCCAACGCGCGCTCGTGGAATAATCGTTAAATATATATGTATTTATAAATAGCCTCACACAGAGTTGTATTAAAGGTGTTCGCTTCCGCAAAATTGTATTCTTAAAAAAAACTGTTAATTCAACATCTCTGGTTCCATCAAAACACGTCATCAAATCCAGATTCAGTCTCACAGCCAGTAACGAATGGAGTTGGTCTGGTACTGGATCCTAGGATTGTTTTTCACTTCCTTTGGTTTGGTGGGAAACAGCTGGGTTGTTTTCATCATCGTAAAAGAAAGAAGATCGCGGATAACATCGAACTGGTTCATCCTTTCACTAGCGGTGACCGATATTAGCGTTACTTGTGGATATTTTCCGACGTCCACGATGTGCTTTGTGCATACGTGAAACAACGATGTTTGTCTAATATTCGCCAACCGCCTCCCGGTTAGCTCAATTGGTTAGAGCGCTGGACTGTTGTGCGGGAGGTCGAGGGTTCGAGCCCAGGCCGGACCAATACTCACGGTCTTAAAATAACTAAGGGGAATGTGCTACCTTTCTATGATATCAAGAAATGGATAGACATTCTAGTCTTCTCGGAAGGACGAATAAACCGTAAGCCCCCGTCTCCAGCAGGTTAGGGGGCATCTGTAAAAAACTCGCCTTTGTTGATTGTAAACTGCCACTGGCAGTCTGTTAAAGTCCCCCGCACAGTATTGTAAAGCGCATTTGATCATATGCATATGTTAATTTTCGCTATCTAAATGTTAACTCATTCATTCAACGTTAGTTCATTTATCCATTAATTCATTCATTCATTAACACCTACTTCTACCAAAACGTGTCTGTCATTGGCTTGATCGTCATGATTGCTGAACGCTATATCGCCGTAGGGGATTCGTTAAAATATGTCCGTTTCCTGACGGCTTCTAGGACAGTCACAACTATTGCGACCTGCTGGACAATTCCACTTCTGTTGACCACTTATCGACTTATCATCTATCTTGCTAGCATGGACCAATTCACCGCAGAAAGGCCTACGTTCTTACTAATTTACACCGTATTCTTCAAAGCATTACTGATAATGCTTCTTCTCGCGGCACATCTTCAAATCCAATTAATTGCTCGCGAACTCTCACACGAGATGAAAACTGTTTTCAAACAGTTTGAATTAGAGCAATGATAAGACTCATGACCAGTGAATACTCTACATCGAAAAAGTTCTTAGTCTCAAGCGAGCAGTTTGCCTCTTTCATGTCACACGAGATCATTTTTAGTTTGGACAGTCATTTCAAAGTTATCGTAGCACGAGATTGATGTTTCCGACGTAGCCAACGGATAAGAACTATAGAGTGTTGCCTGGTTGCGTGTTTCTACTCTAAAGCAACTTTTCTGCCAACAGCTGCATGTATTTGATGGAATAGTGAAACATACTTTCATTATCTCTCATAAATTATCCACTGAGTGTCTACAAGTTTTAATTGAAGGGAAAGCTCCTCGCTCTTCGGTTAACACTTTAGCGACTCCACTGACACTTGTACTGTTAGCAGTAAATAGAGTGATTACCCATATTACTTCTTATTATAGACTGCAAAAACAGTTTTATCAACTTGTACACTTTTCCTGGCTCCATATCCCTTGTCACCATTGATAGCACTGTTCTTCTTTTCAAAACTGATAAAGCGTGTTAGTTTACGCAGTTTAACACAAAGGCGGGGAATCAGCTTTTGACAGAAAATCCATCAAGAAAGACTAACAGGTGCATTCCTGTTCTGAAAACAATATTCTCATTTTGAACAACTTGATGAGCACGGACAAATAATCTATGAGAGAATTTAAAACAAATGTCAGTGGTAGAGGAGCATGTTTATCTTACCGTGGGAATCAAGGAAAAAAACTTGAAAAATCCCGCAAATGTTAGAAAGGTTGGCATCTCAACAAACAGCCAGTTTGTTTTCAATAATCAGTTTTCGGAGTCTTTTGAACCCAAAAATACTAGCTAAAATGATATTTCTTTATTTCGTTCTTAGTATTGATAAAATTAGAGCAAAGTTTAATTATGGATTCTCTTTTTAATTCTACGCACTCATCTTAGGCTTGCAAGAAAGAAATTTTTGATATTGGTTGAATGGTAAATTTCGGATGCTGGACGCTAGTAGCCGGTTTTCGATTTTGGACATTGGTAACTATGAAGGTAGATCCTGGACAAAATGTTCCATTCGTCGTTTCGTTATGGCGTTTCGTCGTTTCGTTATGTCGAGTCGTTGTTTTCCGAGTTCGACTCGTTGAACTTTCAGTTCGTTTCGTCGTATTGTCAGTTCGACTCGTCGTTTTACGAGTCCGACTCGTCATCGACCACATCGGTTCGTCGTTTTGTGGTTTCATCATTTCGTCATGGCGTTTCGTCGTTTCGTTATGTCGTTTCGACACGTCCATTCAACAGGAGCTATAATTCAACTTAAATTACATGAGGAGTTACTTGATTTCATACACTCTTACATGAATCATTAATGTGGTATCTATAATTTGCCCTCTGCCGAAGGAAATGGATCTTTAGAATAGCCACTTAGTCTGCAGAAGCGTCCGAGTTATTTTGAAAAAAGTATTTTCAGTTAAAAGTTAATGAATCACTTGGGCGAGCACCCTGGAGTAAATATCGCGGGAGTCTATCTTTTTGTCGAGGGTAGGAGATAGATAGATAGATAGATAGATAGATAGATAGATATATAGATATATAGATAGATAGATAGAGAGATAGATAGATAGAGAGATAGATAGAGAGATAGATAGATAGATAGATAGATAGAAAGATAGATAGATAGATAGATAGATAGAGAGATAGATAGATAGATAGATAGAGAGATAGATAGATAGATAGAGAGATAGATAGATATATAGATAGATAGATAGATAGATAGGTAGATAGATAGATAGATAGATAGATAGAGA